>NW_028236947.1:0-48780 GCF_017979445.1 Akebia trifoliata
GGAATAGGCTGATTTTTTGTGAAGATGATTTCTATGGTGAGGAGATCTTCCTTGCAACAAATCATCCCATTCCAAAACTTCTAACTCCATCAAAAGTGATTTACAAAAATTGGATGGTCTAAAATTTTTCAACTTGTAAACATGGGGCTAGAAGTTTCATAATAGGCTGATTTTTGGCAAGGATAATCTCCTCACCATAGAGATCATCCTCACAAAAAATCAGCCCATTCCAAACATTTTTACCCATATAAGACAAAACATGTTGTAGCTTTATGAGTAGCTTTATGTGTATAGCTTAATCCTATAATATATATATATATATATATATGGGAAATGTTTCAGCATCAAACATTTTGGCAAAACATTTTTCGAAACATGGGTTAGAAGTTTTGGAATGGGCTGATTTTCGGTGAGGATGATCTCTACGGTGAGGAGATCATCCTCACCAAAAATCAGCCCATTCCAAAACTTCTAGCCCCATGTTTACAAGTTGAAAAATCGTGGACCGTCCAGTTTTTGTAAACCATTTTTGATGAATGGGCTGATTTTTGGTGATGATGATCTCCTCACCGTAGAGATCATCCTCTCCAAAAATCAGCCCATTCCAAAACTTCTAACCCATGTTTTGAAAAATGTTTGGTGTTGAACATTTCCCTATGATGCTGAATATCATCACCAAAACTTCTAGCCCCATGTTTACAAGTTGAAAAATCGTGGACCGTCTATTTTTTTGTAAACCATTTTTGATGGTGTTAGAAGTTTTGGAATGGGCTGATTTTTGGTGAGGATGGCCAAAATGTTTGGTGCTGAACGGGACCTTATATATATATAGATATATATATATATATATATATTCTTTTTGAGAGGTTAATATAAAATGACCAAAATGGCTAAATCCCCCTTTATCGATCTCTAATCAAAATCTCCGGATGTTTCTCCCCTAAAATCATTGCCATCTTCGTCTTTTTTAAATTTATTTTTGTGCGTTCAGAGATTAATATAAACTACGCTAAATCCCTCTTCATTAATTTTTGGCCTAAATCTCCAGATATATATCTTTTTTAATTTTTAATTTTATTTTTGAGATGTTAATATAAATTACCTAATTTGCTAAATCCCTCTTCATCGTTCTCTAGCCAAAATCTCCTAATGTTCTTCCCCATAAATTGTCGTCATCTTCTTCTATTTTAAATTTATTTTGTGCGTCGATTAATATAAAACTACTTAAATCCCTCTTCATAAATTTATTGTTGAAATCTTGCGATATATATATGTTTTTTTTTTTTTTTTTTTAATTTTACTTTTGAGAGGTTAATATAAATTGACCTAAGTGGCTAAATTCTCTAGCCAAAAAATCTTGTGATGTTTCTCCCCAAAAAATTGTTGTCGTCCTCTCTTCTATTTAAATATATATTTTTTTCTTTTTTCTTGTTTTTACATTGAGATATTAATATAAAACTACCTAAACCCCATCCCAACCCTTTAAACACAAAATCAATGGTTGAGATTTATCATCAGGATAAGTATCTTCAATATTTGTGTTACCAAGATACAAATAAATCTCAACCATTTTTCAAAATATGGGTTAAAAGTTTGAGATTGAGCTGATCTTTTGTGTGGATGATCTCTATGATGAGAAGATCATCCTCATAAAAATCAGCCCAATCTAAAACTTCTCAATCCATCAAAAGTGGTTTACATATTATTGGTAAAAAATTGATGATCCACATTCTAAATCACTTTTAAGTTTTTCCATGAAATATCTAGATGGCTGTGATGTTGGATTTGCTAATGGTATAATCATTTTGAACAAAACGACCCCTAATAAGACTTAAAATCTTACTCTGTAGTAAGGAAAGTGTTAAGACACTAGCTTTTGCCAACACCGCCTCAATTCATACGTAGATCATAAAAGAATTTTCACACTATTGGGTGGTGTTAGAAAAACTTGGTGTGGATATAGAAGTTCTCATAACAAAAGTCAACAATTTTGACAAGACATCAAAAGATAAAAACGATTGAGGTTTTAAAAGGGTAAATAATTGAGAGTAGAACTGTAGAAGTTATAATTTGACGGATATTTGGGGGAAAATTACAGGTTATCATAGGAGTTATAGATGTGGGCATTTTGGTCAATTACAGGTTATTATAGAAGTTATGTCACCGGTTAGACAACTAGGGTCTGTCAAATATTTACCAGAACGTGGAGGGGTCTTGTCCAAAAGCTGTGTTTGGTAAATCTTCTAGAAAGTACTTCTACAACTTTTAAATTGAAAAGTGAATTTTTGTAAAAGCACGTTTGGTTAGAATATTAAAAAAATGTTTTTAAAAAAAGTACATTATAAAAAAATAAAATAAAAGCTTAAATAGAAGTCAAGTTAAAATGTCTTCCGGAATTATCGAGTTGACTCATCTAAGTAATCTTATTTCAGACAGGAAGAAGCACAACTCAATCCACAATTATTTATTAAAAGGACTTAATTGTAATTTAAAATATTAATTAAAGGATTTTTGACATCACATAGTAAAAAAGATACTTTTGTAATTTTAAAAATAGAATGACGTTTGAGTTACAACTTTTTTCTTAGTTTTTACCAAAAATAACTTTGATTATATTAAATTTAAATATAAAAGTGGGGACATTTATGATCATTCTAATTTTGTTGTCATACCATTCATACTCCACCTTCTCTCATTATAATGGTAAAGATAAATTTTTTTATTTTTATTTAGATAATAATAAATGTTTAAATTATAGAAAAAGAAAAAATTATTTTAATAACAAATATAAAATTTTGGTTGATTAGTCCAAATTTTATTGAATCGAAATATATTTTCAAAATGTCGGACAACTCGTATCATATATAAGACGTTTACACATTGAATATCATGTTTGTTCACCAACAATACTAAGATGACTCAGTGAGTCATCTCAGTTTCGTACATTTTCTTAAAATCATGAATGAGAGGAGTCATATGCTCTGACTATTTTATAGTTATTATATAAATGATTTACTCGATTTAGATAATTATTAGTGGTATAAGTACTTTTATCATAGATAAGGGAGGTAAGTGCAATTATAAAAAAGTTAGGGGTCAAAATGAAATTATGCCAAATTACAAAATTAGTGTCATTTTTTGTGTTTTGTTGGCAGAGACATCACAGATGTACCTAGCCTCCCAGGAGGTAACGCTGAATGGTTGGTTAACATAATGAATGAAACAACACAAGCACAAGGGGAACACACAACAGATGAAAAAAAGCCAAAAATTCAAAGGGTACAAGAAAGGCTGCAAGAGATCGAATCATACAAGAAATGCTTTACTCCTGAGATGGTGTCGATTGGTCCTTATTACCATAATGAACCCAAGTACAATAAAAAAATTAAGACTCAGTACACTCGAATATTTGTCGGAGATTGTGTCAAGAATAATACAAAAATAGAAGACTTTTATAAAGAGGTTGCACGTGTGACTGCAGAAGCCAAAAAGTGCTATGCCAAAGACACCATTATTACTAACATTCATTCAGATGAAGAATTCACTCAGATGATGATCTTAGATGGTTGCTTTGTTATGCAATTCATCCACAACTTCATAAGTGGTGAACTATATGAGTCGATAACACGTGGCTATAATACAATTTCCATACTGAGAGATTTGTTCTTGCTTGAGAACCAACTCCCATATGTGGTTCTCGAGGCATTGATGAAGTTGAGATACCCTCGTAGTGATGAAGGTGTAAACAAGATCGATGAATTTGTCCATCGGTACATTAATCCCTATGTCGATTATCATAGCGAGGTTTCCATTATTAGAAAAGATCCTCCCCATCATCTCCTTGACCTTCTTCGGACCAAATTACTCACGAGTTCCCCTTCACAAGTTCCTCATAGCCTCATAAGTAATTGTTATGGCCAATTGGTGCACTGCGCTAGGACTGTCATTCGTCCCAATCAGGCCGATCCCACCAGTTCTGAAAATTCGGCTTCAAACCTTACAGAAGCGGCCCAGCCCAGCTCTGACAATTCGGCTTCACAGCGTACAGTAGCGGCCCAGCCTAGCTTTGACAATTTACCTTCATACCCTCCAGTAAGGGAGCTTAAAGCTGTGGGAATTAAGTTTGATAAAAGTCATACAACTAGTTTACGTGACATTGAATTTAGAACTTACGCGGTCATTTATAAAAAGTTGACACTTCCTCAAATGATCATAGATGATCTAACCAAATGCAAGTTTCTTAACTTGATTGCCTATGAGATGTGTCCAGATGCCAACATTGGTCATAAAATCACTGGCTACATATGTTTATTGGATTCTTTGATTGATCATGCTGACGATGTGAAGGAGTTGCGGTCTAAGGAAATAATCATCAATTGCCTTGGTAGTAATGAAGAAGTGGCCAATCTCTTCAATGAATTGGGAATGGGATTGCTTTATGAGCCTCAAACCTACGAAGAAGTTATAAAAGGCATTCATTTATATTACAAAAACAAAATGAGGGTATTAATCGGTGAATTTTTACACACTCATTTCAATCGCCCCTGGACTGCTATTGGTTTCTTTGCTGGAATTTGTATTATCAGCTTAGCTGCTACTCAAACCTACTTCACAATCCATTGATCTCCAGGTAAGTAATTTTTTTTTTTTTTTTTAACTTTATTTATGAAGTTATTATATTGTCCTATTTGTATCATTTAGGAGTATAAATAATCTTATCGAACTCTGTATATGCCATTCCTTTAGAGGAGATTGTCTTTGTTACTTCTTTTCTACTGGAGATATCTTTTTTTCTTACAATGTAATGATAAGCTGAATATGATTGTTAAAGACAATCAGATTCATAGTTCCCAGGGCCGGTTCAAGCATAAGGCCATTTAGGCAATCACCTAAGCTCCACAATTGGAAAAGGGCCCCCCCAAATTTGTTTTTGGGGTTCACTAAGTAAATTTTTTTTTTTTTTCGTTTTTTAAAGTTAGGTTTTGATGGGGTTAGAAGTTTTGGAATGGGATGATTTTTTGCAAGGATGCTCCCCTCACCATAGAGATCATCCTCACAAAAAATCAGTCTATTCCAAATCTTTTTAATCATATAAGACAAAAACATTGTAGCTCTATTCCGATTTCTAGCCTATATATATATAGGGTTGGGTTTCGTAGACACATAAAGCTACTCATAAAGCTACAATGTTTTCGTCTCATATGGTTAAAAAGATTCGGAATAGGCTGGTTTTTTTGTGAGGATGATCTCTATGGTGAGGGGAGCATCCTTGCAAAAAATCATCTCATTCCAAAACTTCTAACCCCATCAAAACGGATTTACAAAAATTGGACGGTCTAAAATTTTTCAACTTGTAAACATGGGGCTAGATATTTCATAATAGGCTGATTTTTGGCAAGAATGATCTCCTCACCTTAGAGATCATCCTCACAAAAAATCAGCCCATTCCAAAAATTTTTGCCCATATAAGACAAAATAGTTGTAGTTTTATGAGTAGCTTTATGTGTATACGGATCCTAATCCTATATATATGGGTCCCGTTCGGCACCCTAAGCTTTACCCTACACTTTAACAAACGTGTTTTGTCCTAAATGGGTTAGAAGTTTTGGAATGGGCTGATTTTTGGTGAGGATGATCTCTATGGTGAGGAGATCATCCTCACAAAAAATCAGCCCATTCCAAAACTTCTAACCCCATAAAAAATGATTTACAAAAAATGGACGGTCCACAATTTTTCAACTTGTAAACATGGGGCTAAAAATTTTGGAATGGGCTGATTTTTGGTGAGGATGATCTTCTAATCATAAAGATCATCCTCACCAAAAATCAACCCATTCTAAAACTTCTAACCCATGTAAGAGAAAACACGTTTGTTAAAGTGTAGGGTAAAGCTTAGGGTGTTGAACATTTCCCTATATATATATGGGAAATGTTCAGCACCCTAAGTTTTACCACAGACTTTAACAAACGTTTTTGTCCTACATGGGTTAGAAGTTTTGGAATGGGCTGATTTTTGGTGAGGATGATCTCTATGATTAGAAGATCATCCTCCCCAAAAATCAGCCATTCCGAAATGTTTAGCCCCATGTTTACACGTTGAAAAATTGTGGACCGTCCATTTTTTGTAAACCATTTTTGATGGGGTTAGAAGTTTTGAAATGAGCTGATTTTTGGTGAGGATGATCTCCTCACCATAGAGATCATCCTCACCAAAAATCAGCCCATTCCCAAACTTCTAACCTATGTAAGACAAAACACGTTGTTAAAGTGTGTGGTAAAGCTTAGGGTGCTGAACGGGACCCATATATATATAGGGAAATGTTCAACACCCTACACTTTACCCTACGTTTTACCAAACGTGTTTTGCCCTACTTGAGTTAGAAGTTTTGGAATGGGCTGATTTTTGGTGAGGATGATCTTCTAATCGTAGAGATTATCCTCACCAAAAATCAGCCCATTTCGAAATTTCTAGCCCTATGTTTACAAGTTGAAAAATCATGGACCGTCCGTTGTTTGTAAACCATTTTTTATGGGGTTAGAAGTTTTGGAATGGACTGGTTTTTGGTGAGGACGATCTCCTCACCATAGAGATCATCCTCACAAAAAAGCAGCATATTCAAAAACTTTTAACCCATGTAGGACAAAACATGTTTGGTAAAGCGTATATATATATATATATATATATTATATATATATATATATATATATATATATATATATATATATTCTTTTTGAGAGGTTAATATAAAATGACCAAAATGGCTAAATCCCCATTTATCGATCTCTAATCAAAATCTCCAGATGTTTCTCCCCTAAAATCGTTGCCATCTTCGTCTTTTTTAAATTTATTTTGTGCGTTCAGAGATTAATATAAACTACCCTAAATCCCTCTTCATTAATTTTTAGCCTAAATTTCCTGATACATATCTTTTTTTATTTTTAATTTTATTTTTGAGATGTTAATATAAAATTACCTAAATTGCTAAATCCCTCTTCATTGTTCTCTAGCCAAAATCTCCTAATGTTCTTCCCCATAAATTGTCGTCATCTTCTTCTATTTTAAATTTATTTTGTGCGTCGATTAATATAAAACTACTTAAATCCCTCTTCATGAATTTATTGCCTAAATCTTGTGATATATATGCCCCTTTTTTTTTTTTTTTTAATTTTTAATTTTACTTTTTAGAGGTTAATATAAATTAACCTAAGTGGCTAAATTCTCTAGCCAAAAAATCTCGTTATGTTTCTCCCCAAAAAATTGTTGTCGTCCTCTCTTCTATTTAAATATATTTGTTTTTCTTTTTTTCTTTTTTTTCTTTTTTTCTTTTTTTACATTGAGATATTAATATAAAACTACCTAAACCCCATCCCAACCCTTTAAACACAAAATCCAATGCTTGAGATTTATCATCAGGATAAGTATCTTCAATATTTGTGTTACCAAGATACTCATAAATCTCAACCATTTTTCAAAATATGGGTTAAAAGTTTGAGATTGAGCTGATCTTTTGTGTGGATGATCTCTATGATGAGAAGATCATCCTCATAAAAATCAGCCCAATATAAAACTTCTAAATCCATCAAAAGTGATTTATATATTTTTGGTAAAAAATTGATGATCCACATTCTAGATGGCTGTGATGTTGGATTTGCTAATGGTGTAATCATTTTGAACAAAACGACCTCTAATAAGACTTAAAATCTTACTCTGTAGTAAGGAAAGTGTTTTTCTTTCTATAACAAAGAGAGATTCTGTTGCCACACTAGCTTTTGCCAACGCCGCCCCAATTCATATGCAGATCATAAAAGAATTTTCACTGTTGGGTGGTGTTAGAAAAACTTGGTGTGGAAATAGAAGCTCTCATTACAAAAGTCAACAATTTTGACAAGACATTAAAATATAAAAACGATTGAGTTTTTAAAAGGGTAAATAAGTGAGAGTAGAGCTGTAGAAGTTATACTTTGAAGGGTTTTGGGGGGGGGGGGGGAAATTACAGGTTATTTTAGGAGTTATAGATGTGGGCATTTTGGCCAATTACAGGTTATTATAGAAGTTATGTCACCAGTTTGACAACTAGGGTATGTCAAATATTTACCAGAACGTGGAGTGGTCTTGTCCAAAAGCTATGTTTGGTAAATCTTCTAGAAAGTAATTCTACAACTTTTAAATTGGAAAAGTAAATTTTTGTAAAAGCTCGTTTGGTTAGAATATTAAAAAAATGTTTTAAAAAAATACATTATAAAAAAAATAAAATCTTAAATAGAAGTCAAGTTAGAATGTCTTCTAGAACTACCGAGTTGACTCATCCAAGTAATCTTATTTCAGACATGAAGAAGCACAATTATTTATTAAAAGGACTTAGTTGTAATTTGAAATATTGATTAAAGGGCTTTTGATATCACATGGTAAAAAATATACTTTTGTAATTTTGAAATGTTCACTTGGACAAGTTAACATACTCTTAAAGATCTTAAAATGTTCAAGATGGCTTCTGAGTTTCTTCGACTTCAATATTATTTTCGTCGAATGTTGTGGTTTGAATGATTCTGCATTTTCTAGTTTCTACATAAGATTCCTTCCGAATTTTTCTTCTTGATGAGACATTTCCCCTTATTTGATAATACCCTAATTTTTGCCTAAATCGCCTCTTTAGGTTTTCAATCTAACAGGCTTTGTTTTTCTTTTTCTGATGATGCCTTGATTTTTGCCTAAGTCGCATTTTCAGGTTTTTAACCTAGCAAGTCTTTTTATTTTATGGTTATGCCCTAACTTTTGTCTAAGTCGCCATTTTAGATTTTCAACTTAGCGGGTTTCTTTTTTTTTTTCTTGATGATCTCGACAGCTTCTTAGTTCCCTACACCTTAACCGAGTCAATTAGTATTTAGGAGGACTTAATAGGTTGGCTTAGGGCATGGTTTAGAAAGAAAATGTAAAAAGCTCGACTTTCCAAAATGCCCCTAGTCTGATATTCTTTTTTTTTTATTATAATGCTCCTAGTTTGGCATTCTTTACTTTTTGTAAATTCTTTTGATTATCTTTTTTTTTAATGTCCCTAGTTTTGCATTTTTTTATTTTGAACCTTTCAATAGGGGATTTTTATTTTGTATGACACTTTTCTTAAGAGAATACATTTTTTTTTCTAACCGGGCTTGAAGTAACTTCTCAGGTTGCTTACGTACCCAAATATTTCTTTTCTCTTTTGGAATCAGGTCAAAACGTAGTTCATGCAAAGTTTCCCTCCCAGGGTTGGTTGGTGTGGTTTAAAAAGAAGAGGCTATTGATTCTTTAAAGGATGCAAAGGGCTAGAAAGATTAACTTTTTCTTGGTAAGATAGGAAAATAGTTTGACCAAAGGAGGCCTCCTTCGGTGAAATGCTAATTGATTTGGTCAAGATTCTAGAAACTCGATGTCTTGATTGCTCTATCAAGTATACTCTTCTTTTGAGAATGAGTAATCTTTAGTCTTCTTCTACGAAATTAAATGTGATTGAGTTCTTTGTATTTGACATTGACTCGTTCAACACTTTCAGAACTTCAAAAAATTTCTTATTCTTTTGTAAATGAGAACTCTCTCTCTTGAGTGAAAAACATGATGAATCTTTTCTTACTGATCTTCGCACCTTTGTCGATGGTTTCAATTACATCATTCTTGACAGATGAACTTTAAAAATCACCTTTGACTTTATGATTTGTCCTATTTTGGTACAATCTGTTATGATGAAAGGCAACATGGTGCTTATAACTAACATATTCTCATAGACCCTGCGAGAACACTACTAATTTCTTGAGTAGGTCTATCGTTTTCACATGTCCTCTAATGATAAGGTAGTACCAATTTGCACTTTTTGATTGTACTATTTAATTTCAATATTTATCAAGCTTGATTAGTGAACCTTGAGTCATTCCTCATGTCAAATTTTATGTTCATATCATTATTGCATGCATGATAATCAAAAGCTTATTTATTTACTGGAATAAAAAACATAGGACTAACACACTCGACTAAAGAAAACTAACGTAACTGAAATGACAAATTGAATTTCGAGACTGATGAAAACTGAATTGAAACTAAAAAAAAAACTCAGGGACGCTTATTTACAAAGTAAGGAGGTCCTTCTGGGTGGATGGACTACTTGGACTTGATGATGGGACTCTAGAAAGATGCTCTTTTGATGGATCCAAAGTAACATAGATTGTGGTTTAAAACGTCTAGGAGCAATTATTACCTGATTGGAAGTAAACCAAGGTTAACCATTAACTTTAAAAGTTCTACTCTTAACCACATGATTAAAATTTTGATATTGATTAGCTCAAGTCCGGTAGAAAATATCATATCCAAATGCACTATAAGTCTATAGTGACCAAGAAGGTGAAAAAGATTAATTACAAGTCGACCCCTGATTGAAATAAAACCTTTGATCAGACAAATAAATTTGACCATAAGATCGAATCTTTTTGGTATAAATAGTCTGAATCTTTGAAAGTAAAACCAATTGGTCAAACCGGTTTGGTGTTGATCAGTTTGATCCATTTGTCGATTGCCAATTGATTTACATTTTACACATTGTGTTGGACCGATATTGCGGGTTTAGTTTGAATGGTCTGGATCGGTCTGCCCACTTACCTGCTGGTTTGATTGAATAAAGCAACTTGGGAACACTCATAGTAGGTTCGGGTCGTGACCTATGGAAGGTTCCTAGACTTTAGGTTTACTACGTGCAATGCAATTTATCTAACCACCCTTGCCCAAGTACACCTATATACCTCTCGAGCGTACTTAATCAGACGGTACGTGGTGAATTGGTTTGTTTGATATACCGTAGGTATTCAAAGTGATAATTTAAGACTCCAACCCAAATCTCTGAAGTCAAAAATAGCCACTTTAATCCCCAGTTGAGAGATGGCGCACGATGCTGAGCAGAGACTCAAGAGCACTCTTAAGTCACATCTCGTTTAGAATAAACGTAGTCTATTCCCCTTGTATTGTTGTAGTACATCGAGGCAGGGGGTGTAGACACCCCATTTTACATCCGCCTGATTAATCAACTCGTCAACCCGATCGCAAGGATTCCCAATGATGGATGTGTATTCCATTGCTTTACTTTGTTACCAGTTTTGTTCAGAAAATCCAGATGAGGTATCATCGAATTCGAATTGAACAAAACCTTAGAAATCATGCTACGCTAGGAAAATACGACGACCCAGAAACATAGAAATCATCATCATATTGCAGACCAAAAAGAAGCTTCACGATAAAAATCACTAAAAATTACCAAATTACCAAAATACCCCTAACCTCAAAACAACCCTAGAGCCTACGTTACGCTAGGAAAACTCTCTCGAAACACATAAAACAACAAATCGAAACCAAATAAATCATTTCACCAATTTTAACAGAATTTGACAAAATTACGAAAATGCCCTCATAAAGTTCACAATCATTTCACATAAAAATTTTATAAATAAAAACAAAAACTAATATTTCCATTGAATTCCTTACAAAAAATTGATTCTAAAACATCCTAGAACATTAAAAACCGACTTAAAACGTGAAAAGTTCTCTCCGGGGGCAAAACAAAACGGTAATTCACAATTTTCATAATTAAAAAATTCGAAATTAATAAATAAAACATTAAATAATTAAATTTAAACATTAATGAAATTAATTTAAAATTTTGAACCTAAAAAATCGATCAATCGGGCTCTCAGGCAAAATTGTTGAGGGTTCGTGAGATATTTCTTTAAGAACCCCTCAATTTGGGGGTCCAAAGAATTAAAGAAATAATGAAGGGGGCCTTCTCCAAAAGTTAAAAGTAAATCAAGCAAGACTGAAGTCAAAGTATTAAAGTCAATCAAGTGAGACTGAAGTCAAAATTAAAGTCAATTAAGCAAGACTAAAGTCAAGAAAATTAAAGTCAATCAATTAAGACTGAAGTCAAAACATTAAAAGTCAATCAAATAAGACCAAAAGTCATAATAGAATTCTAATTAAAATAATAACTCTATCTAATAGAGTTCTAACTTAAAAACAATTCTACCTAAAACAATTTGAATTAAAACACAATTCTACCTAAAACAAGTCAAACTAAAACACAACTCTAATTAAAAGATTTCTAATTAAACACTAACTCTATCCAAATCAACCCCTAAAAACATCTATAAATAGAGGTGCTCACACCCTATTTTCGTTATCATTATAACCCTAAGAGAAGTAGGTCTAGAAGCTCCCCTAGCCCCTCATAAACCCTAGTTTTGGAGCCCCAACTCCTTAACTAACATCCCTCCTTCAATTTTAGTCTAGAAAATACCCAAAAGCCTTCTAAAAACACCCCCAAATCCGCAACGAACTTGAAGAGTTCAGATTCAAAAACAAGGAGATACCTTGCCTCAGAGATCCGAAGTCAAATCCGGAAACAGAACGAAGCAAGGGAGCACGGTACAAGGAGCTCTTTTGTCAGATCTGAGGGAACCAAGTCCTTGTCATCGGAAAGGTAAATTTTTATTTTTATTTATTTTTTTATCTAGGTTTTAGCAATGTAATTTACTTGGGAAGTTAGTAGAGACCGGCTTTGGCCGGGCGGGGTTGGTGCCTAACACCTTCCAACCCCGTAACTTGATCCCCGAATTCAGATTTTTTATAGTAGATTAGTTCTCTTTATCCATGTTAGAGTCAGTATGGTTCCTAGACCACAAATAACTAGGTGGCGACTCCCAAACCTCAAGGGTCAAAAGCGGATCCGCGCACCCCGCGGATTGAGGGCGCTTTCAGTGGCGACTCCGCTGGGGACATGAGGATCAAACTTGAAAAATCCCAAGTATGGGGACATTGCCAATGACCTAGTTTTATTTGTTTTGCTTATTTTATTTAATTTTTAGTTAGTTTCATGTTATTGTTTCTTTATTATTTTTATTCTTGTTGGTACGTCATTGATTGTTTGATTCTACTTGGAGCACTTTGATTTAACATATCATCTCTATGGTTTAATCAGGGCCATTCGGAATGATCCGAAATAATGCGAGATTCGAAGGAATACTTTTATTGAGGATGAGATTTTTGACCATGATTTTTTTTACATATATAAGTATATTTCGATTGAAAATTTGGGGTGTGCTTGATTTAACATTTGACCGTTTTCCTTAAAAAAAAAAAAAGGATTTTTTTTTATTATTAGTTATTTGTTTTTTCGCTTATTAGGTAGGTATTCGGTTTTATTTTAGTTTATTAGGCAAGACATGCTGTCCATTGACAGCATATAGAGTTTCAAAAAAAAAAAAAAAAAAAAAAAAAAAAAAAATTTCAATTTCTGTCAACAGCAACTTGTGATGGTGTGGCTTTAGTATAAGTCGTTTTGAACTATTTAAAATCCAATGATTTTCAATGGGGTGCCGATAGTGAAGTTCTTTGGTTTTTGTTTTTTTTTTTTCAATATTTTAAGATAACCGAATATATCTCTTCGTCCCCATTTAGTTCTGTCGTTCTCAACAGACCGAAGAACTCTGCTCTTCGAGAATTCCAAAACCGATCGTTGTTTCCGTGAATCTCGAACGGACGATCGAGTTTGCTGTCACCCTTCACCACTTGATCGAATGAGAACGATGGATTGAAGATCAGGCAGGGAATACGATCTACTGTGTGAGATGAGATGCTCGATGGAAATCAGAGATCACTCAATGTTGATCTTCCCCATGCGTTTTGTTTCAGTCGAACATCGTTTTCCAAGTGGTTGAGGAGTTTTCTCCGATCATTCTTTTCATTACCAAGCGGTTTTGATTCCGATTCGATTTCGAACGCGAGTTTTCGACTCCGATTTCCACATAATCGCCATTAGAGAATTTCATGAAGAGATCTCTCTCATCACAGCGCTGAAATGGCGAACAATTCGTCGAAAAATCCCATGTTACAGGCTGATCTCGACGCTGTTATAGGCTGATCTCGACGATTAGCCTGCTGTTCTAGGCTGATCTCGACGACTAGCTGCTGTTATATGCTGATCTCGACGCTTGATCTCGACGATAACCTGCTGATCTCGACGATTAAGCTGTTGATCTCGACGATTATACTGCTGATCTCGACGATTATGCTGCTGTTAAGGGTTGATCTCGACGTTGAGCTGCTGTTGATCTCGACGTTATCCTGCTGTTTTAAAACAGCAAGACCGATCTCGACATGTGCCGGATGAGTTCGATTATTGGCAGCGGCATATAATCTGTCTCACGAATTATCTTGATTTTTTTTTAAGATCAATTTGTTTTCTAAAAAAGGGGAAAATCAAAATAAAAATAAAGAGTAAAAGTTTTTTTAAAAAAGGGGAAGTTTAAAAAATAATGAAATCAAATTTTTAAATGTTGCTAATGGTGACATATGCTCAAGTTGTTTTGTTTTTTGAATTTCCTTGATTGGGCTCAATTTATTTTTTTTAAAAAAATAAAAATGATGAACAAAACCATCCTCTTTACCTTTCATTGATCATTTTTGTACCCTTAACTCGAAAATCTTAGAATTTTGAATTATTTTTGGTCGCCCCAAAATAATCTTGATTGGACTATAAAATTTATCAAATTATTGCGATGATCGGGTCAAATTGATTGCCACATACCGTATATGTGCATGTTTAAATCGTGAAGCGGACCATATTATTAATTCATGATAATTGCCTATTTAATATGCCATAATATCATTGGGAATGCATGTTTGATGTTGGTCACAATGTTGATCATGATTAAATGTTTATGTGATTGGAATGGTGCTTAGATCCATATAATTCATGTTATAATGATTGGTTTGATTGGGCCATGGGCCCATTTGTTTGGAAAAGGCCCCGGGCACACCCCACCTTACTTTGCACACACCACATGCACGTTTACCGCTTTACTCACTTACACGTCCCATTTAGCCAACGTGGCACTAGTGCGTGGCCCGGTCTCTTCGGAGATGCGACGTCATTCATGAAACCCACAACTCCAGTCACGTACCTTAGGGTATATTGAACTAGGGCATCAACACCGTCTGATCAGGTGATTCTGAGAGACATATTGATGCACCCATGCTGGGGTGACCTGAGCCTTTATCCTATTGTAAGCCACACAGTCACATGTCTCGATTGCCAACGTAGTAGTACTAGTACGGTCCCCTCGTGGGATGCCAAACCATTTATGAAAGCTACAACTCTTGACTCGTACCCGTAGGTATAAAAGGTAATCTAAGTATATCAATTGCACTTCTTGGTCAAAAACGGTGCCTAAGCAAGATCTTGCCCCGCTGTACCCTACTGTACGAGGGGGATAGACTACGTCTATTCTAGACGAGAGGTATTTAAGTGGGCCCTTGCTCAGCATTGTGCGCCACCTCTCAACTGGAGATCAAACTGGCTGTTTTTGGCTTCAGAGAAGTGAATTGAGGTTTTAGATTATCACCTATACGGTATATCAAACCAAGTCACCACGTATCGAAAGGTATATAGGTGTGTTTGGGCAAGGGTGGCCAGATAAAAATGCATTGCACGTAGTAAGCCTAGAGTCTAGAAACCTTCCCCATAGGTCACGACTCGAACTTATCGTGGGTGTTCCCGGGTTGTTTATTGAATGAATGCCTGTTGTTGGATGAATGTTTGTGAGTGATATGAATGTTGAAATCAAAGTGCATGATTGTCCTCAAGGATCAAAGAAATTTTATTTTTGAAAATTAAAATGAGTGCACCGACCCAGTAAAGAGTCCATTCTTTTACAATAATGACCCAGTCCATCCCGATCCAACAATCATGATGGACCGGGCCAGTTAAATCAAAATGGAAATCGAATTTTCAAAGAAGAAAAAGAAAATATTTTTCAAAAAAAAAAAAAAAAAAGAGATTATTTTCCAAAAGAAAGCTTCTTTAGAAGAAACATTTTTCAGAAAATATATTTTTCAGAATAAAATATTTTCCAAAAGAAGTGTTTTCCAGAAAAAGTGTTATTCTCTAGAAAAAATGTTTTCTAAGAAAAAAATGTTTTCTAAAAAAAAATGTTTTCCAGAAGAAAATGTTTTCCAAAAGAAAAGAAAAAAAAAGGAAAAATTAGCAAAAGATCTATTTTTGCATGAAAAGTTTTTATGGACCGTGGAAAACTACCAAAAAATGTTGCAAAAAAATAATCAGATTTGTTAAATAAAAATATTATTTTCCAATATTTTTCAAGAGTGCAACATAATTATTTTTCTTCTGAATAATCATTGAATGGATGAGTTTTTTAATGGATTGGTGCACAAAATTCAATAAAATCTCAGGGTTAATTTAAAATGTTATCAAGGGGGTGACACTGAAATTGGTTAAATTCACCTTCAAAGAGGTTTAAGGGTTATCATTGTATCTAAGCTCAATCGTCCATCTTCTAGCTAGGGTTGTAAATCCGGTCAGTTAGAGTAAACGTCAATATCAAGTCAATAGTTAGAAATGACCTCAAAATTTCTCAATATCGCACAGTTGTTCCATGAAGATCATCGTGCCTCAATCCTGTTGTTTGTAAGCAATGTCTCAGTCCTCAGTCCTAATCAAGCCCATTGTGGGTAGTTGTATTGAGTTTTCATGAGTTATTTGAGTTAGCTCGAGTCCAAATTTTCAATGTCATATTTTCCTTAGATTGAGCTTACTTTTTTCCTATTGAGTCAAGTTAGTTCATCGAGTCTATAGAGGTGTCTGTTGCCCCATCTAAAATTGATCGGATAAAGAAAATTTTTGAATATCTCGAGCGCATTAGCGAATTAACTAATAATCTAGCTTCAAAGACAAGAAGATAAGAGTCGGGCTCAAGAAAGCAAAGGTCATTGACCTCGGAACAGAAATAAGTTCCTAAAGAGATTCAAAAAGAAACCATCTTATCTCTAGAGGAACACAAGGGGATAATGAATTTTCTCAAAAATTTCAAAAGACTTGTTCGTGTGATCATATGAAGGTATGTTAGGTACAAGCTTGAATGTTGTTCAACATGGACTAGATACTCGTCTATATCAATGGAATTAAAGAAGATGTTATAAAATGTATCAGTGTTATCCTCACTACATCTTAAGTTGCAAATCATATATTATCAGTCGATATGGGGATACCTTTTGAATTGATATCTGATAATGAGTCGTACTTCAAAACATAAATCACTACTTTGTGTTTAAAGCTAAAGATCCGGAACCACAAATCATCCCCCCTACCGTCCTCAAATCAATGGAACGGTTGAAGAAGTTAATAAGAGTTTCAAGACTATCCTTAGAAAAATGTGTCAATCACATCGAGATTGGTCAGAAAAACTACCATATCGAACCTCAGTTCGATCCTCCACCGGAGCAACTCCCTATTCTTTAGTGTATGGCATGGAAGCGGTCTTGCCAATTGAAATGGAGATTCCGTCTCTTAGGATTTTGTTAGAAAGTCAGTTGTCAGAAGCAGATTGGGTTCGCCAACGGTATGAAGAGTTGAATTTGATAGAGGAAAAACGACTGAGAGCGTTGTATCACGTGCAAGCTTATCAAAGAAGAGTCGCTCGTGCGTTTGACAAGAAAATCAAGGCCCGTCACTTACAAGTCGGGGATTTAGTACTCAAAGAGAACATGGCACCTATTTTTGATCCCAGGGGGAAGTTCAAACCAAATTGGGGAGGTCCGTTCATCGTCAAAGAAATATTACCAGGAAAAGCTGTCAGACTTCAAGATCATGATGGAATCGAATTACTAGAACCAACCAATCTTGACCAAATCAAACGGTACTACATTTAAGGAGGCCATCTTTGGCCGAATCAATTTCCTTGCTACCCAGTTCATTATATTCTTTCTCAATCCTTTTGCAGTCTTTTCAAAAAAGAAAAAAATTATGCCTTTTTCTTTCTCAGCTCGATCACCTAACCTAGGGGAGGGAAGTTCGAACTACGTTTTGGTCTGATCCCAAAATTCTGGGGTACGTAGGCAACCTGAGAAATTACTTCAGGCCCGACCACATCAAAATAAAAAAAATGTATTTCCCACACAATATAAAAAAAAATCAAGAAAAAATTCAAAAGAAAAGAAATATCATTCAAAGTGGGAAAGAAAATTTAAAGAAAAAGAAATAATTTAAAAGGAAATGCCACACAAGGGGCATTTGGGTTTTTGAGCCTCAAAATCCCTTTCTTTTTTATACCCAGTCCTAAGCCTACCTATAAAAGTCCTCCTAAGTACCGTGCGAGAAGTCAAGGAAGATATCAAAGCATGATCAGACAGTAACTTCAAAAGTTCAGAGGAGAAGAAAAAGATAAAAATGATAAAGTCTGCTAAGTTGAAAACCCGAAAAGGGTGACTTAGGCAAAAATTAAGGCAAGCTCGCAAGGTTGAAAATCTGAAAGGACAACTTTGGCAACAATCAGAACTAAGAAAAAAAGAAAAAGCTCGCTAGATCGAAAACCTGAAAAGGCGATCTAGGCAAAAGTTAGAGCAAGCTCGCTAGATTGAAAACCTGAAAAGGCGATCTAGGCAAAAGTTAGAGCAACAAAGAAAAACAGAAGAAAATCCCAAGCTGAGAGCGGTCCGAGCTGAAACATCAGAAGTCCGAATAACCAAGTTCAATACTTAGCTTAAACCAGGCATAGACTCAGAAGCCACAAGTATCTTGTCTATGATCGATCTGAAAATGTTTACTTCCCCAAGTGAACCAAGGGAGATAAGGGTGAATTCTATGATGAGTCTCGAAAGGAAATAATTTTGTACTCTTGAGCCTGACTCAAAACCTTCAATAAAATTAATCAAAATTAAAAGTTGAGTCTTTATTGCGCTTGTGGTAATCAATTATTTCAAACCTTCATACAAGGGGCATTTTCTTTCTTTTGTTAATATAACTTTTCCCCCTTATACTAGGGGCATTTTTTTTATGATGTGTTCAATTATTTTCAAGGCCATGGTCATTGTCAAACTAGGGGCATTTT
Source organism: Akebia trifoliata (assembly GCF_017979445.1). NCBI lineage: Eukaryota > Viridiplantae > Streptophyta > Magnoliopsida > Ranunculales > Lardizabalaceae > Akebia > Akebia trifoliata. The sequence goes on from NW_028236947.1 coordinate 18,916, forward strand.
GTCTTCGAGCAAAGTTAATCCTAAAAAAATAATAGGAACCCCAAATTTAAGGTTACCCTCTTGATAACAGTTCTTTTTCGAAAAACTTTTTGAGGTTCAAAAGAAATAAAAACTCATGTTTTAAATTCATAAAACTTTTTGATACATCCTTGAGGTTCAAACAAAAGCATTTGGATCTCACATAGGAGATATGGCATTCTTTCATTCTCCAGATTCTTTTCAGATCCAATCATTCTTGGAATCGATCATTTCTCTTCCAGATTCATTATCTTCCAGATTTATTCGTTCTCCGGTTCGTTTTTTAATCAGTTTTCTCCAAAATTTATTCATTCCTCTACCAGTTTTGCTCAGTTGCCACCAAGGGTTATCTTGGATTTTGCTCAGTTTTCGCCAAGGGTTATCTTGGATTTTGCTCAGTTGCCGCCAAGGGTTATCTTGGATTTTGCTCAGTCTCCGCCAAGGGTTATCTTGGATTTTGCTCAGTTGCCGCCAAGGGTTATCTTGGATTTTGCTCAGTCTCCGCCAAGGGTTATCTTGGATATTGCTCAGTTGCCGCCAAGGGTTATCTTGGATTTTGCTCAGTCTCCGCCAAGGGTTATCTTGGATTTTGTTCAGTCTCGCCAAGGGTTATCTTGGATTTTGCTCAGTCTCCGCCAAGGGTTATCTTGGATTTTGTTCAGTCTCCGCCAAGGGTTATCTTGGATTTTGCTCAGTTGCCGCCAAGGGTTATCTTGGATTTTGCTCAGTCTCCGCCAAGGGTTATCTTGGATTTTGCTCAGTTGCCGCCAAGGGTTATCTTGGATTTTGCTCAGTCTCCGCCAAGGGTTATCTTGGATTTTGCTCAGTTGCCGCCAAGGGTTATCTTGGATTTTGCTCAGTCTCCGCCAAGGGTTAGCTTGGATTTTGCTCAGTTGCCGCCAAGGGTTATCTGGATTTTGCTCAGTCTCCGCCAAGGTTATCTTGGATTTTGCTCAGTTGCCGCCAAGGGTTATCTTGGATTTTGCTCAGTTTCCGCCAAGGGTTATCTTGGATTTTGCTCAGTCTCCGCCAAGGGTTATCTTGGATTTTGCTCAGTTGCCGCCAAGGGTTATCTTGGATTTTGCTCAGTCTCCGCCAAGGGTTATCTTGGATTTTGCTCAGTCTCCGCCAAGGGTTATCTTGGATTTTGCTCAGTTGCCGCCAAGGGTTATCTTGGATTTTGCTCAGATACCGCCGAGGGTTTTCTCGGAACTATGCTCAGATACCGCCGAGGGTTTTCTCGGAACTATGCTCAGATGCCGCCGAGGGTTTTCTCGGAACTATGCTCAGATGCCGCCGAGGGTTTTCTCGGAATTATGCTCAGATACCGCCAAGGGTTTTCTCGAAACTATGCTCAGATGCCGCCGAGGATTTTCTCGGAACTATGCTCAGTTACCGCCGAGGGTTTTCTCGGAACTATGCTCAGATACCGCCGAGGGTTTTCTCGGAATTATGCTCAGATACCGCCGAGGGTTTTCTCGAAACTATGCTCAGATACCGCCGAGGGTTTTCTCGGAATTATGCTCAGATACCGCCGAGGGTTTTCTCGGAACTATGCTCAGATGCCGCCGAGGGTTTTCTCGGAACTATGCTCAGATACCGCCGAGGGTTTTCTCGGAACTATGCTCAGGAACTATGTCCAGATTATATTCAAATTATGCTCAGTTTATATTCAAATTATGCTCAGTTTATGCTCAGTCTATGCTCAATTTATGCTCAGGTTTTACTCAATTTTCACAATGCACACACTTGCACATTTGTTCTTTTAGTCAGGGAGAATTCTCTAAAATTCAAGGATCTGACACTGTCAGTGAGAGTTTGCGCTCAAGGACCTGACAACCTTTTAATTCGGGGAGAGCTTTACCCTCAAGGATCCGAACACTCCGACGAATTGCTAAATCAGGCTGCAAAATGAAATGTCACTAGCTTTGGCATTCAGATATCGCACTATCTACCAAAATAGATTTGCTACCTAGTTTGCTTCAACCCTCTGCCAAAGAGGGGCATCTGTAGAGACCCCATTTTTACATCCGCCTGATTAATCAACTCGTCAACCCGATCGCAAGGATTCCCAATGATGGATGTGTATTCCATTGCTTTACTTGTTACCAGATTTGTTTCAGAAATCCAGATGAGGTATCTCGAATTGACAAAACCTTAGAAATCATGCTACGCTAGGAAAATACGACCCCAGAAACATAGAAATCATCATATTGCAGACCAAAAAGAAGCTTCACGATAAAAATCACTAGAAATTACCAAATTACCAAAATACCCCTAACCTCAAAACAACCCTAGAGCCTACGTTACGCTTAGGAAAACTCTCTCGAACACATAAAACAACAAATCGAAACCAAATAAATCATTTCACCAATTTTAACAGAATTTGACAAAATTACAAAAATGCCCCTCATAAAGTTCACAATCATTTCACATAAAAATTTTTATAAATAACAAAAACTAATATTTCCATTGAATTCCTTACGAAAAATCGATTCTAAAACATCCTAGAACATTAAAAACCGACTTAAAACGTGAAAAGTCCTCTCCGGGGGCAAAACGATAATTTCACAATTTTCATAATTAAAAAATTCGAAATTAATAAATAAAACATTAAATAATTAAATTTAAACATTAATGAAATTAATTTAAAATTTTGAACCTAAAAAATCGTTCAATCGGGCTCTCAGGCAAAATTGTTGAGGGTTCGTGAGATATTTCTTTAAGAACCCCTCAATTTGGGGGTCCAAAGAATTAAAGAAATAATGAAGGGGGCCTTCTCCAAAAGTTAAAAGTAAATCAAGCAAGACTGAAGTCAAAGTATTAAAGTCAATCAAGTGAGACTGAAGTCAAAATTAAAGTCAATTAAGCAAGACTAAAGTCAAGAAAATTAAAGTCAATCAATTAAGACTGAAGTCAAAACATTAAAAGTCAATCAAATAAGACCAAAAGTCATAATAGAATTCTAATTAAATAATAACTCTATCTAATAGAGTTCTAACTTAAAAATAATTCTACCTAAAACAATTTGAATTAAAACACAATTCTACCTAAAACAATTCTAATTAAAACACAATTCTACCTAAAACAAGTCAAACTAAAACACAACTCTAATTAAAAGATTTCTAATTAAACACTAACTCTATCCAAATCAACCCCTAAAAACATCTATAAATAGAGGTGCTCACACCCTATTTTAATATCATATTATAAACCCTAAGAGAAGTAGGTCTAGAAGCTCCCCTAGCCCCCCATAAACCCTAGTTTTGGAGCCCCAACTCCTTAACTAACATCCCTCCTTCAATTTTAGTCTAGAAATACCAAAAGCCTTCTAAAAACACCCCCAAATCCGTAACGAACTTGAAGAGTTCAGATTCAAAAACAAGGAGATACCTTGCCTCGGAGATCCGAAGTCAAATCCGGAAACAGAACGAAGCAAGGGAGCACGGTACAAGGAGCTCTTTTTGTCAGATCTGAGGGAACCAAGTCCTTGTCATCGGAAAGGTAAATTTTTATTTTTATTTATTTTTTTATCTAGGTTTTAGCAATGTAATTTACTTGGGAATTTAGTAGAGACCGGCTTTGGCCGGGCGGGGTTGGTGCCTAACACCTTCCAACCCCGTAACTTGATCCCCGAATTCAGATTTTTTATAGTAGATTAGTTCTCTTTATCCATGTTAGAGTCAGTATGGTTCCTAGACCACAATAACTAGGTGGCGACTCCCAAACCTCAAGGGTCAAAAGCGGATCCGCGCACCCCGTGGATCGAGGGCGCTTTCAGCAGGATCTCGTTTAGGCACTGATTTTAACCAAGAAGTGCAGTTGATGAACTTAGATTATTTTGATATACTGTATAGGTAGAGTCTAGGGTTGGCGATCGAAAGCGCCCTCGATTCGTGGGGTGAGCGGATCCGCTTTTGACCTTTGAGGTTTGGGAGTCGCCACCTAGTTATTACGGTCTAGGAACCGAACATTGATTCTAAAAATAAAGACAACTAATCTACGAAAGAAAATACGGGTCCGGGGATCACGTTACGGGGTTGGAATGTGTTAGGCACCAACCCCGCCCAACAAACGCCGATCTCTACTAATTCCCAAATAAAACTACATTGCTAACAAGACCTAAATAATAATAAAAAATAGTTACCTTTTCCGAACACAATGATTTTGTTCCCTCAGATCTGATAGAACAACTCCATGTACAGTATTTCTCACTTCGTTCTGTTGTCGGATTTGATTTCCTCACTTCTTTCTATTGCTGAATTTGATTTCTGATCTCCAAGTTGAGGTATCTTCTTCTTGGATCTGTGAGCTTTCTGATTTTATTTTATGGATTCTAAGGTATTTTAGAAGGATTTTTGGATTTTTTTGAGCTAAAGTTGGGGCATGGATGTTAGGTAAGGAGTTAAGGCTTCAAAATTAGGATTTTGGGGAGGCTAGATAAGCTTTTTGACTTACTTTTCTTAGGATTTATTTTTAGATACGAAAATAGGGTGTGAAGGCTCCTATTTATAAATTTTTTTTGGGTAGAGTTAGTGTTTAATTATAATTCTTTTAGAGAGAATTATTATTTAATTATAATTCTTTTAGAAAGAGTTATTATTTAGTTAGAATTCTATTAAATAGATTTATTATTTAATTAGGATTGCTTTAAATAGAATTATTATTTAATTAGAACTCTATCAGGATTTTGACTTTTCATCTCATTTATTGACTTTAAGATTTTGACTTTAGTCTTACTTGGTTGACTTGACTTTAGTCTTACTTGAGTGACTTTAAGAGCTTGACTTTAGTTTTACTTGATTGACTTTAAGATTGACTTTAGTCTTACTTGATTGACTTTTATTTTTTGGAGAATCCCCTTTATTATATTTTTAATTCTTTCGGCCCCCAGATGGAGGGGTCCTTGAATAAATATATTGGCAATTATCAACAATTTTGCCTATGAGCCTGATTGATCAATTTTTTTGGTTCAAATTTTTAAATTAATTTTATTAATGTTTCACTTTACATTATTTAATATTTTATTTATTAATTTCACAATTTTTAATTATTAAAATTGTAAAATTACTGTTTTGCACTCGGAGAGGACTTTTTGCATTTTAAGTCATTTTTCAATGTTTTAGGATGTTTTGGAATCGGTTTTTTGTAAGGAATTCGATGGGAATGTTGGTTTTTATCATTTATGAAGTTTTTTATGCGAAATGGTCGTGAACTTTATGAGGGGTATTTTCGTAATTTTGTTGAAATTCTGTGACAATTGACGAAATGATTTAATTGATTTTGATTTGTTGTTTTATGTGTTTGAAAGGGTTTTCCTAAGCGTAACGTAGGCTCTAGGGATGTTTTGATGTTAGGGGTATTTTGGTAATTTGATCATTTTTTAATGATTTTTACCGTGAAATTTCTTTTTATTTGAAAGATGATGATTTCTATGTTTCTGGGGTCATATTTTCCTAGCGTGGCGTGGTTTCTATAGTTTTGTCAGTTCGAAATACCTCATCCGGATTTCTGAAACATATCTAGTAACAAATAAAGCATTGGAATAATCATCTATCATTGGAAATAGTTGCGATCAGGTTGACGAGTTGATTAATCATGCGAGTGCAAAAATGGGGTGTCTACAACGATCGGGACATGTGACTTTGCGGCTTACAATAGACCAAAAGGTTCAGGTCGCTCTAACATGAGTGCATCGATATACCTTTTAGTGTCACCTGATCAAACGGCACTAATGCCCCAGTTTTATATACCCTAAGGTACGTAACTGGAGTTGTGGTTTTCATGAATGACGTCGCATCTCCGAGGAGACCGGGCCACGCATTAGTGCCACGTTGGCTATAAGGGACATGCAAGCGTGCAATGCAGCAAAATAAATGTGCCAGTGGTGTGTGCAAAATAGGATGGGGTGTGCTCAGGGCATTTTTCGATGAATAGGTTTATGGGCCAGATCAAACCATACAGGCAAGGATAAATATTGATCATGAAATACAAAAATAAATATCCACGTCATTTAGTTCAAGATCAAAGCATGCACATCTCATGTATATATCACTTAAGATCATTGCATATTAGATAGACAATCAACAAAGATAGCACAACGATAATTAATCATCAACTAATCACAAGAACAAATTCCTTTTTTTTTATGATCCAATCGAAGATCACTTTGAGCGACCCTAAACAAATTGAGATTCCAACAAATATTTGAATTGATGATAGAACATTGAATTGATGATAGAATGACATTTGTGGAGATGAGGATATACACACACACATATATATATATATATATATATATATATATATATATATATATATATATATGGGAAATGTTCAGCACCCTAAGTTTTACCACACACTTTAACAAACGTTTTTTGTCCTACATGAGTTAGAAGTTTTGGAATGGGCTGATTTTTGGTGAGGATGATCTCTATGATTAGAAGATCATCCTTCCCAAAAATCAGCCCATTCCGAAATGTTTAGCCCCATGTTTACAAGTTGAAAAATCGTGGACCGTCCATTTTTTGTAAATCATTTTTGATGGGGTTAGAAGTTTTGGAATGAGCTGATTTTTGGTGAGGATGATCTCCTCACCATAGAGATCATTCTCACCAAAAAGCAGCTCATTCCGGAACTTCTAACCCATGTAGGACAAAACGCGTTTGTTAAAGTGTGTGGTAAAACTTAGGGTGCCGAACGGGACCCTATATAATATATATATATATATATATATATTTTTTTTTTTTTTTTTTTAAAAAAAGAACCCTTTAAAAAAAATACTATTAAAAAAAACTAAAAAAATAAAATCCTAAAAAAAGAAATTCGTGTAACCAACAAATGAGTAGTTATTGCCATACCATCTTTTACTAATGCCACCCCAATCACTAAGTAATTGCCTATAATTGAGGTAACATTAGGGAAAATTGGCATGCCAATAAAAATAAAATAAAATAAAATAAATTTCTTTAACCACAAAGAGGGTTGCCAATAGTCTTTCACAATAATTGAGATAAAAAAAAATGAGATATTATTGGCACACCTATTGTTTACTTACAACATACCAATTCCTTTGAAAATAGATATTTGTTTACATGTGGATTGGTGTGTTACAAGTAAAATTGGTGTGTTAATAACAACTCCCAAAGACTTTCAATAAATTTCCTGCCCCTCTTTTTACTTTTTTTTTTTTTTTTTTTGAGAGATCATACTTAACAATTTCTATAAAAGAAAAATCATCAAATCATGACCACTCACGTGTACATGATGGTCTTGTGATTTTGCTTCCCCCATGTTTCAATGGGATTGAATTCATCTGATCTTGACTCATCAATAGCGGAAAAGACATTAAGAAATCCTTTGGAGAACCATGAAGAACCGAAAGAAAAATGTTTTAAAAAAAATCGTTTGAATTTGGGTTGTCTCTCACTAACTTTACTCATCGTGGGTCCATACCAACTCAGTTTGGTTGGATTTGAGGTGATTCAGTCAGAATACTTTTTGGAGGCACAATTGCGAATCAACTCAAAAATTCAGATTATTCAACTTAGAAATTCAGTTAAGTTTGACCAATTTCCTCACCCAGAAATCTATAATCTGCAAGCACTGTAGACACCCCATTTTTTGCAGTCGCCTGATTAATCAACTCGTCGACCCGATCGCAACGATTCCCAATGATGGATGGTTATTCCAATGCTCTATTTGTTACTAGATATGTTTCAGAAATTTGGATGAGGTATCTCAAACTAACAAAACTGTAGAAACCACTCTACGCTAGGAAAATATGACTCCAAAAACATAGAAATCATCATTTTTCAAACAAAAAGAAGCTTTACGATAAAAATCACTGAAAAATGATCAAATTATCAAAATACCCCTAACCTCAAAACAACCCTAGAGCCCACATTATGCTTAGAAAAATCCTTTCGAACACATAAAATAACACATTGAAACCAAATAAACCATTTCGCCAATTTTCACAAAATTCGATAAAATTAGAAAAATGGCCCTCCTAAAGTTCACGACCATTTCGCACAAAAAATTTCATAAATGACACAAACTAATATTCCCATTGAATTCCTTACGAAAAATCAATTCCAAAGCATCTTGTAACATTGAAAAAAGACTGAAAACGTAAAAAATCCTCTCTGAGGGTAAAATGGTAATTTTATAATTTTAATACTTAAAAATTTCGAAATTAATAATTAAAACATTAATTAATATAAAGTGAAATCCTAATTAAAATTAAAGTCAATCAAATAAGACTTAAGTCAAATCCTAAATTGTAGTCAATCAAGTAAGACTTAAGTCAAAACCCTAAATTCTAGTCAATCAAGTGAGCTTAAGTCAAAACTCTAATCAATCTAATAAGACCAAAGTCAAACCTTAAACCTAATAGAATTCTAATTAAACTCTAAAACTACCTAATAGAATTCTAATTAAACTATAAAACTATCTAAAAGAAATATAATCTAACTTTAATTCTATCTAAAAAGCTCTTAAAAAATCTACAAATAAGGGTCTCTACAACCTATTTTCATATCCAAGAGAAAATCCTAGAAAAAATATGTCAAGGAGTATCCCCAACCTTTCCAATACCCTGATTTTGAAGCCCTAACTCCTTACCTAACATCCATACCCCAACTTTAGCTCAAAAAATACCTAAAAACCCTTTAAAAACACCAAGAAATTCATAAACAAATCAGAAAATTCAGATCTAAGAAGGAAGTACTTTGTCTTGGAGGTCTGAAGTGAATCCGGTGATAGAACGAAGCGAAGAGTGTTGTACGAGGAGCTGTTCTATTAGATCTGAGGGAACAAAATCGTTGCGTTCGTAAAGGTAAAAATCTTTATTTTTATTATTTAGGTTTTCTTAGCAATGTAGTTTTATTTGGGAAAAATAGAGACCGGCGTTTACCGGGCGTGGTTGGTGCCTAACACCTTCCAACCTCGTAACATGATCCCCGGACCCCTATTTTCTTTCGTAGATTAGTGTTCTTTACCTTTTAGAGTCAATGTTCGGTTCCTAGACCGTAATAACTAGGTGGCGACTCCCAAATCTCAAAAATCAAAAGCGGATCCGCGCACCCCGCGGATCGAGGGCGCTTTCAGTGGCGACTCCACTGGGGATTATTAAGGATCAAATTTGAAAAGCCTAAGTATGGGAGCATTGCCAAATTGACCAAGTTTTTATTTTATTTTATTTTATTTTATTTTGGTTTATTTGTTTAGTTAGTTTGGCTTGATTGTTGATCATTTGTTTGATTTTTGAGTATTCTAGTTTGTTTGTTTGCTCTATGATCCAATCAAGGCTTACTTGTGATGATCCTAAATAATTCAAGATTTCAAAGATTAATAAGAAAATGATGGAATGATGGTAGTTGCGATGAGAAGAATGTATATCTTTAAAAAAAAAAAAAAACACTTAAGCATGGTGCTCCGATAGTGAAAACATTTTTTTTCTCTTTCTATATTCTTCTCCATATGTGTGCTGAAAGGGGCAGCAAAGAAATACGCTTCTCTTTATTTCTCTCTCTCTATCTTTTTATCGACTCTCGTTAATGGCGATTTTGAGAATTTTAATTTGGATTTTAATAATCTCAACAATGGCGTCGAAGCATCTCATAAGGTTTACCTAGAATACCAATATGTAAATCTAGAATTATTGCTGAATGAAGGTTGGGACAACAATGTTAAAACATTTTTACAGAACATTCTAGTGAGAATTAAGTCTGGGCACCTCTTAATAAAACGTAGATCTCATCGAGTATATTAATTTAGAACCTGAATTCACTCAATTTCGTTATCGGGAGCCTTGGATATCATAGATACAAGTTCGGATTAATCTGTAAATCTGGAATTGTTGCTGAATGAAAGTTGGGACAGTAATGTTAAAACATTTTTATAGAACATTCTAGTGAGAATTAAGTATAAGCACCTATCAATAAAACGTAGATCTCATCGAGTAGATTAATTTAGAACCTGAATTCACTTAATTTCATTATCGGGAGCCTTGGATATCATCGATGCAAGTTCGGATTAATCTGTAAATCTAGAATTATTGCTAAATGAAGGTTGGGATAGCAATGTTAAAAAAATTTTACAGAACATTTTAGTGAGAATTAAGTCTGGGCACCTCTTAATAAAATGTAGATCTCATCGAGTAGATTAATTTAAAACCTGAATTTACTCAATTTCGTTAACGGGAGCCTTGGATATCATCGATGCAAGTTCGGATTAATCTGTAAATCTGGAATTGTTACTGAATGAAAGTTGGGACAACAATGTTAAAACGTTTTTACAGAACATTCTATTCAAAATTAGGTATGGGCACCTCTTAATAAAACGTAGATCCCATTTAATAGATTAATTTAGAACCTAAATTCATTTGATTTCATTATCGGGAGCCTTAGACATCATCGATGCAAGTTTGGATTGTATTTTCCTATTTCACAGAAAATCCGAATTTATCTAGTGTTAGCACAGCTAATGTTCCTGATTTATTTGGTGAGAACGAGCTCATTCGACACTAAGATCTTTCTTTTTGATTTTCTTCTGGGATGTGTTTCTAGTTTTTTTATAATTAAAAAAAAAAAGGGTTCATCGCTCCTTATCCCTACAACCATCATTCTATCATCAATTCAATATTTGTTAGAATCTTGATTTATGTTGGATCACCTAAAGTGATCCTTGATGAACCATAGATAAAAACAAAATAAAAAAATAAAAAATAAATAAAATAAATAAAAAATAAATAAAAATTTTGTGCTTGTTTCAATATTGGATATGATTGATTATTCCTTATGCTATACTGATTAATCACTTATTTGACATACCATGATCTTGATTGATATATATTTTTTATGTGTATGCTTTGGTCTTAATTTTTGATGCTATGGGATATCCATATTTTGTGATTTGATATGGGCCACGGACCCATTTATTTGAAAAAACGCCCCGGGCACACCCCACACTGTTTTGCACACACCACATGCACGTTTACTGTTTTACATACTTCCATGTCCCAATATAGCGAACGTGGCCCGATCTTTTCGGAGATGCGACGTCATTCATGAAAACCACAACTCTAGTCACATACCTTAGGGTATATCAAACTGGGGCATCAGTACCGTCTGATTAGGTAATTCTGAAAAGTATATCGATGCACCCAGGTTGGAGCGACCTGAGCCTTTGACCTATTGTGCGCCACACGGTCACATGTCCCGTTTGCCAACGTAGTACTAGTACGTGGTCGGTCCCCTTGTGGGATGCCAAACCATTTATGAAAGCTACAACTTTTGACTCGTACACATATGTATATCAAAGATGATCCAAGTACATCAGTTGCACTTCTTGGGTAAAACCAGTGCCTAAGCAAGATCCTGCTCCGATGTACTACGGTACTAGGAGGATAGACTACGTCTATTTTAGAAAAGAGGTGATTTAAGAGTGCCTTTGCTCAAGCATTGTGCGCCACCTCTGATCTGGGGATTAAACTTGCTACTTTTGGCTTCAGAAAAGTGGGTTGAAGTCTTAGATTATCACTTATACGGTATATCAAACCAAGTCACCACGTACCGTCTGATCGAGTACGCTCGAGAGGTATATAGGTACACTTGGGCAAGGGAGGCCAGATAAATTGCATTGCACGTAGTAAACCTAAAGTCTAGAAGTCTTCTTATAGGTCACGACTTGAACTGACTATGAGTGCTCCCGGGTTGCTCTATTTAATCCAACCAACAGGTAAGTGGGTGGACTGATCTAGACCATTCAAACTAAACCCATTATATCGGCCCGACCCAATTGGTGAAATGTACCGATCAATTTGAACCAATTAAACCAGTTGGCCCAATTGACAAATGGATCAAACTGATTAACACCAAACCAGTTGGACCAATTGGTTTTACTTTCAAAGATTCAGACCATTTTATACCGAATAGATGCGAACCTAGGGTCAAATTAACTTGTTTGATCAAAAATTATATCCCAATCAGGGGCAGACCCGTGACTAACATTTCTCACCTTCTTACTCACTATAGACTTATAGTGTAATTGGATTCAATGTTTCCCCCCGGACTTAGGCTAATCTCAAAATTTTAATCATGTGGTTAAGAATCAAATCTTCAGAATCAATGGTTAATCTTGGATTACTTCCAATCAGGTAATGATCGCTCCTAGACGTTCTAAACCCTCGTCTGTGCTATTTTGGATCCGTCAATAGAGTCATCTATGTGGCGTCCCGCCAAACACTAACACAAATCCCCATGTCAAAACTCGAGGTACTAGGTGGCACCTCGAAATTTCGGCATGGTCTCCTATGTTTATGTTAGCATTCCAAGGCGTTCAACCTGCACCTGATAAATGACATACATTCCTACATAGATACATTCAAAATATAATACTAGCGGAAGTCTATATACATCTAATAACGTACAAAAATCAGAGTGCGGAAGAATAAGTTTATATACACGATTATACAGAAATTCTTCACTTTAATAAAATTCCTAACGCTCAAAACCAAAATCTATATTACTCTTAGACAAATCGACACCACTAGAGGTAATAACCCTAGTACTCACCAGGTAATGGACTCTGGTCGTCTATCTAACCCACCAGATAGTCTCCACTTGCTGGTTCTACACTCGTCTCGCCAACTACAGGCTCTGAAGCTAAAAAAATAGGAAGGAACGGGTGAGTAACAATGGTTATCAAGTAAGGAAACAAACCATTTCTACCAATAACCTTTTCTAGCATGAACGAATAAGCATACTAAATTATTTTAACATTTGCAAAGTTTTACAGAATAAACTACGATTAACTGGTACATATAGCCAGGGATGAGCAACTAAACATTTTAAAACTGACATTACATCAATCAACAGTACTCACTATAGCATTTTCTTTATATACAAATCTAATTGACTAAATAGAAATATTAAACATGCATTTCATTTTATATATTAAAGTAAAGCAACAGATACATAATACACTATAGTGAAGTATTGGAATTAGAGAGTTGGGATTCACAACTGGATCACTCCCAATCGGGACATGATGTTACAATTCTTCTCTAGCTTTTAGTTCCTAATTTTGTAGCCGGTCGCTGCACTTACCACGCTTGGTTGATCATTTATCCGGCTCAGGCTGGCCATTTGACGTGACCGTAAGCAATGGGTCTCTTTTCGATGTGTCAGAACGTTCGACTACTATAGATTGTTAGTGATCACTGACTAATCATCTTCGTCTATGCCTATCAGGCGTACATATGATTCCCAAATATACAAACCATTCATATACGACCACCTTTACAGTACAAGTTCACTGGTAAAGATAGAGATGAATAAACCCGGATTTCAGTTGTGACTCCATTCTCATACGCGTCCCATATCACGTATGAGCTTGGTGGTCCCTACCGTACATCCCAAGATAGTATACCACTCTGGATGATATGACGCACTATCCCTTCAAGCATTCACAGACTCTTTAATAGCTCACAAAATAGTTACATATATATATATATATATATTATTTTTATTTGAAAACAAAAGAGAAATTAACAATACAAGATTGAGAATGGATATCCAGTTTCCTACCATGTAAGTGTGGCCAACCGGCCTAAAATAAATAACAGAATAGAAAAGTAAATAGTGCCTCGCGCTAACAGAAAGTAAATAAACATGCAACCAGTAACATTATCCCTCGATATCCATTCACCAACTTGCACACAATTCAATAATGTAAAATGCAGACATCACCCCTCGGGTGTGACTCTGACATTTTACCGTTTCATACCCTTTTTCCCTTTTTTCGATTCTTACCATTTTCAATTTTTCAAACAAAATATCCACTTTCTGATATTCATCAACTCAATTTGAATTCATTCAATATAAAAATTAAATTTTCAACTATGAAATTTATTTTCATCAATAACATTGAAAAAATATCAAAACTTAGGGTCCAAGTGGTGCACAGGACCCAACTAACGGAAATAACCTAGTGAGATATCCTACCCACGTATATTTTTATTATAAAATAAGTTAAACATATCAAACATTCAAGTTCTGGTATGAATTTAAATTAACAAAAAGAATTCTATATTTTTGAAAATTCATCATCAATTTTTAATAAAATTCTAAATGTAATTTTCATAATCTACGATTACTAATAGAAATTGAGAGTTCCTTATTATCTCTATGTGACGGAATTGAAACACGTGCGAGAAAATCGAGGTGATCTACGTGAAAATCGAGACGGATCAGATTTCGAAGTAGCTGATTTTTGAATCTGACCCGGTGGTTTTGAAGATCTCTATACCGTCGTCCTTTCTTCCTTCTACGATAGAAGACGGTTTGATCCTAAAACGGACGAAATCCGAGGTTAAAGTTTTAAAATTTTCGTTTATAAATACGGCTGATTTTTGACAATATTTGGTGAAAAAGAAAGCTTTTTTTTTTAAATGGAAAGAGGTTGGGTGGGTTTTGTAGAGATTGCGGCTGCAGACATTTCTCCATTCTACGTCGGTCGTCGACGACGAGCCATTTGTAAGGGATCTACGTTTGAAAATCGTAGAAAAAATGAATTTTTTTTAATTTTAAAATGGGTTGGCTGGTTTGGACGGGTTGGAGAAGACGAAGAATAAAAAAAGATTTAAAAATTTTATTTATATAAAATTTGGGATGAAATCGGTATTTTGCCTATTGTTTTATTCGATGATAACTTAACCATCCAGACTCCAAAACTGACAAATGAATATTCTATTTTATCTAATTATTTTTTATTTCGGATCTAATGGTATGGTCAATTTCTACAATTTTTATCTCTAACAAAAATTTACATTTTTTGCCTGACGTGACCCCTAAAATTGATGTCATTTTTATTTTTGACGATAATTCGACTTCCTGATCTCCAAAAATGACAAATAAATAGTCTATGTTCAATAATTTTTCGTTACGAACCCAATGGTATAATCAGATTTTAATAATTCTTACTCTAGAAAAAATTATTATTTTACCTTGGTCCGACTCGGTAATCGAGGATTTTGTAACTTTTATATTCGGACTCACATTTGAGCATGCTTACAAACTAAAGTATGTTTTTCGATCATTTTAAATCTAATGGTGAGGTTAGATTTTCTTAAAAATGATTAGAAACGTCCTAAAATTTTTATTCCTAAGTCTCACTTTCAAGATTATATCAAAATTTTACTATTTATTTTTCTTCGAGATACGAATCAGAAATTCGGGGTTTTACAATCTAGATAGAGTAACCAATGTCAAGTCCAAGTGGTCTACCTTTGCACCATAGTATTATGCCCATCCATCCAGAAGGACTTCCCCGTTTTATAGATAAAGTGTCGTTGAGTTTTCATTTAGTTTCAATTCAGTTTCCGTCAGTCTTTAAACTCAGTTGGACATTTTAGTTACGTTAGTATTTCTTTAATTTTTGAGTTTTAGTCGAGTTTGAAAGAAGCTTTTGATTATCATGCGTGTAATAACGATTTGAGCATAATATCTAACATGAGGAATGACTCAAGGCTTACTAATCAAGTTCGATAAATATTTGAATTAAAGAGTACACTAAAAAAATACAAATAGGTACTACATTTTCCTTAGAAGAACATGAGAGAATAATAAATTTACTTGAGAAATTAAATAACGTTCCTGCATAGTCTCGTGAGGATATATGGATAGATTGCACCAAAATAGATCAAGTTCTAAAGTTGAGGGTGAACTTCAAAATCAAAGATTATCAAAAATGATGTAGTTGAAACCATCCACAAAGGTGTTAAAATCTGCAAGAAGGGATTCATCATGTTTTTCACTTAAGAAAGAAGAGTTCTCATTTACAAAAAAATATAAGATTTTTTTGGAAGTTTGGAAGCGTTGAACGAGTCAACGTCAAATACAAAGAACTCAATCACACTCAACTTTGTAAAAGAAGACTGAAGATTACTCTTTATCAGAAAAAGACTGGAGATTACTCATTTTCAAAAGAAGAATGAAGATTACTCATTCTCAAATGAAGACCATACTCGACAGAGTAATCAAGACATCAAGTTCCTAAAACCTTACCAAATCGAGTAGTATTTCACAAAAGGAGACCTCCTTTGGTCAAACCATTTTCTTATCTTACCAAGAAGAAGATAACCTTCTTTAGCCCCTCGCAACCTTTAAAATAAATCAATAGCCTCTTCTTTCTAAACCACACCGACCAACCTTGGGAGAGAATCTTAGTATGAACTATGTTGTGACCTGATCCAAAAGAAAAAGAAATATTTGAGGTATGTAGGCAACCTGAGAAGTTACTTCAGGCCCGGTCACAAAAAAATATGTATTCTCTTAAGAAAAATGCCATCCAAAAGGAAATTTCCTTATTGAAAGGTTTAAAAGAAGAGAATGCCAAACTAGGGGCATTAGAAAAAATTGACAGAAAAGAAAGAATGCCAAACTAAGGGCATTAGAAAAAAAAGAGTCAAGAATTTATAGAAAAGAATGACAAAAAAAGAGAATATTAGACTAGGGGCATTTTGGGAAGTCGAGCCTTTTACCCTTTTTCTAAACCATGTCCTAAGCCCACGTATAAAGTCCTCTTAAATGCTAATTGACTCGGTTAAGGTGTAGGGAATAAAGAAGTTGTCGAGTTGAATATTCAAGATCATCGAGAAAAAGAGAAGCCCGCAAGTCGAAAACCCGAAAATGTGACTTAGGCAAAAGTTAGGGCATAACCATAAAAAAGAAAGTCTGCTAGGTTGAAAATCTAAAAAGGCAACCTAGGCAAAAATCAATGCATCTTTAGAAAAAGAAAAGAAAAATCCATTAGGTTGAAAACCTGAAAAGGCAATCTAGGCAAAAATTAGGGCATCATCAAATGGGAAGAAAGGTCCCATCAAGAAGAAAAATTCAGAAGGAAGCTTATGTAGAAACTAGGAAATGTAGAATCATTCAAGCCACAATATTCACTTTTCAGCCAAGAGATCACATCCAATGAAGATAATGCTAAAGTCAAAAAATTCAGAAGTCATCTTGAATATTGTAAGATCTTCAAGAGTATGTTTACTTGTTCAAGTGTTCGCTAATAGAAGATGCAGAATCATCAACCACTTTGAAGAGAAAGATCTTCTATTCTAATGTTTATCAAGATTTTTTTAGTCCATCTCAAGCATTTTTCAAAAGAAATTCGAAAGAAAATGATCAATCCCTTATGACACATATGATAATCTTAAGAGTCTTAAATTTAAGAGAATGTCAGTTCTTCTATCTGTCATACATCAGAGTCCATATTTTTCAAGCGTAATCCATTCCATCAGTCTCGTAGTCAAGTTCCAGTTAAAGCCAACCTTGAAACTATGGGCATTTTTGAAAGTCATTTAATTCTAAAGTTTTGTTCTTAATCACATGATAAAAAGGAAAATCTTACTTAAAAGTCCGATGAAGTCCAATGATAATTATGAATCTAGATGCATGATAAGCCAATAAAGACCTAATTTTTAAACTTTGAGCTCGATTTTGAATCATAGAATGAATTAATAGGATTGTTTAAGTTCCTATAAATCTAAGCCTGAGAAATGTGGCTTAGTGAGTTCGAGTCCGAGAAACGAGACTCCAACTTTTTTTTAATCATAGAATGAATTAATAGGATTGTTTAAGTTCCTATAAATCTAAGTCCGAAAAACGTGGCTTAGTGAGTTCGAGTCCGAGAAACGAGACTCCAACTCCTTTTGAATCATAGAATGAATTAATAGGATTGTTTAAGTTCCTATAAATCTAAGCTCAAGAAACGTGGCTTAGTGAGTTCGAGTCCGAGAAACGAGATTCCAACTTGTTTTTGAATCATTAAATGAATTAATAGGATTGTTTAAGTTCCTATAAATCTAAGCTCGAGAAACGTGGTTTAGTGAGTTCGAGTCCGAGAAATAAGACTCCAACTTTTTTGAATCATAGAATGAATTAATAGGATTGTTTAAGTTCCTATAAATCTAAGTCCGAGAAACGTGATTTAGTAAGTTCGAGTCCGAGAAACGAGACTCCAACTTTTTTTTTGAAACATAGAATTAATTAACAGGATTGTTTAAGTTCCTGTAAACTTTAGCCTGAGAAGCATGGCTCCAATAAGTTCGAGTCCGAGAAACGAGACTCCAACTTTTTTGAATCATAGAATGAATTAAGAAGACTATTTAAGTTCTTTAGCCCGAGAAGCGTGGCTACAATATACTCGAGTCCGATAAACGAGACTCAAACTTTTTCGAACTCTAAAAAAGAATTTCAAATAGGATTTAACGAAGTTCCTGCAATGTTATGACTCCGATTACCTCATTGTTCAACCTTGCTATAATTGTTTTCGTTGCATAAGTACATTTCAATTTTGAATCATTATTGTCAGTAAGAGAAGATCTCTAGGACCTGACAAATTTTTACTCAGTAAGCATCACACCATTGCACACACGTGCACTTTTGCATTAGTTAGGGAGAATTTTCTAAAATTCAAGGATCTGACACCGTCAGTGAGAGTTCGCGCTCAAGGACCTGACAATCTTTTAGTTTGGAGAGAATTTTACCCTCAAGCATTCGGATATCGCACTATCTACCAAATAGATTTACTATCTAGTTTACTTCAACCCTCTGGCAAAGAGGGGTATCTGTAGACACCCCATTTTTGCATTCGCCTGATTAATCAACTTGTCGACCCAATCGTAACGATTCCCAATGATGGATGGTTATTCCAATGCTCTATTTGGTTACTAGATATGTTTTAGAAATTCAGATGAGGTATCTCAAACTAACAAAACCGTAGAAATCACGCTACGCTAGGAAAATATGACTCCAAAAACATATAAATCATCATTTTTCAAACAAAAAGAAGCTTTACGATAAAAATCACTAAAAAATGATCAAATTACCAAAATACCCCTAACCTCAAAACAACCCTAGAGCCTACATTATGCTTAGAAAAATCCTTTCAAACACATAAAATAACACACGAAAACCAAATAAATCATTTCGTCAATTTTCACAAAATTTGACAAAATTATAAAAATGCCCCTCCTAAAGATCATGACCATTTCGCACAAAATTTTTTATAAATGACACAAACTAATATTCCCATTAAATTTTTTATAAAAAACCGATTCCAAAACATCCTGTAACATTAAAAAACGACTTAAAACGTAAAAAATCATTTCCGAGGGCAAAATGGTAATTTTACAAGTTTAATAATTAAAAAATTTGAAATTAATAATTAAAACATTAACTAATGTAAAGTGAAATCTTAATTAAAATTAAAGTCAATCAAATAAGACTTAAGCCAATCCTTAATTCTAGTCAATCAAGTAAGACTTAAGTCAAAACCCTAAATTTTAGTCAATCAAGTGAGACTTAAGTCAAAAGCCTAATCAATCTAATAAGACCAAAGTCAAACCTTAACCCTAATAGAATTCTAATTAAACTCAAAAACTACCTAATAAAATTCTAATTAAACTCTAAAACTATCTAAAAGAAACATAATTAAACTCTAAAACTACCTAATAGAATTCTAATTAAACTCTAAAACTATCGAAAAGAAACATAATCTCACTTTAACTTTATCTAAAAAGTTCTTAAAAAATCTATAAATATGGGTCTTTACAACTTATTTTCGTATCCAAGAGAAAACCCTAGAAAAAGTATGTCAAGGAGTCTCCCCAACCTTCCGAAAATCCTGATTTTGAAGTCCTATCTCCTTACCTAACATCTATACCCCAACTTTAACTCAAAAAATATCTAGAAACCTTTCAAAGATACCCAGAAATCCATAAACAAATTAGAAAATTCAGATTTAAGAAGGATGTACTTTTTCTTGGAGGTTTGAAGCGAATCTGGTGACAAAACGAAGCGATGAATGCTGTACGAGGAGCTGTTCTATTAGATCTGAGGGAACAAAACCGTTGCGTTCGTAAAGGTAAAAATATTTATTTTTATTATTTAGGTCTTTTTAGCAATGTAGTTTTATTTAGGAAAAGTAGAGATCGACGTTTGCAGGGCAAAGTTGGTGCCTAACACCTTCCAACCCCGTAACATGTTCCCCGAACCCGTATTTTATTTCGTAGATTAGTGCTATTTACCTTTTAGAGTCAATGTTCGGTTCCTAGACCGTAATAATTAGGTAGCGACTCCCAAACCTCAAAAATCAAAAGTGGATCCGTGCACCCCACGAATCGAGGGCGCTTTCAAGCACCTATTTCTCAACAATAAGAAATTGATCGAACAATTTATCAATTTGATAAATATCAATCTGATGTGCAATACGTCCATGGAGCTTCAGGCTACCTTTTCAAAGCCTCGTTCCATCAAGCTATTGTCCATGGCTGCTACATTGTCATTAAATAACCATCTCGAGGCATCACGATGGGTTGCTTAATCTAAGGTTTAAAGGTCTTCTTGTTGAAGAATTCCATCTGTGGCAGTCAAAACCTATGTTGTTCTCCTTCACAATAGGAAAACCAGATCATAGTTGAAGAATTGAGATACACCGCAGCCGTAAGGTATCATTTATGTAAGGATTGGATTTTCATCAAAGCCGCTTGTTGTGTTTTTGAGTTGAACAGCACCATCAGTTTCAAGTTCAGCAACGAATCGAACAGAGACAATTCCATAGAAAATGTAAGGTTTAACAGAGATCGAAGAAGAAATTTGTGGAGACGAAGCTTGCTCGGAATATCTTGGAAGGAAATAGAACCAACAGTTGGGATTTGGTAGTTCAGTTATTTGATTCGCATTTGAGAATCGAAATCGAAATCAAAATAGAAGAGATGAAATTGAAAAGAGTAGAGAGAGAGAGGAAAGAGAGAGAAACGCCTCTCTCCCTTGCTGCCCCCTTCTTCCTTATTTGAGAAGAAGATAGAAATAACCAAAAATCATTTTTTACTATTGACACACCATGTGTACAAGTATTTTTCTTTTGATTTTTTTAGCGATTTTTTTAAAAACCTTTTATCCTGCATGAGAAAATTTAATTGCAGCAAATTTTTTATTCTCGCTGTTATTAACATCATGCCTATTTTTTTTTAAAGACAATTTTTACTACCTAAGGACATACGCACATATCCACAAAAAAATAAAAATTATTGAGAAAAAAAAATTCCACGGCTCGACAATCATCATTCCATTTTTATTGAAACTAACCTTTAGAATTATTTAGGTTCATCCCAAGTGAAAGCGCACTCGATCCGCGGGGTGTGCGGATCCAATTTTGACATTGAGGTTTGGGAGTCATTCATTAGTTATTATGGTCTAGGAACTGAGCATCGACTCAAGATGGATAAAAACAACTAATTTACAAAAAGAAACTAAGTCCGGGGATCACGTTACGAGGTTGGAAGGTGTTAGGCATCAACCCCGTCCGGCAAAAGTCGGTCTTTACTATTTCCCAAGAAGACTACATTGCTAAAAAAAACCTAAAATAAATAAATAACACAAAAAAATAAAAAGAAAATATACCTATACAATCGTAATAATTTGTTCCTTCAGAACTGGTAGAATGGTTCTTCGTAAAATACTCATTGCTTTGTTTCTGTCACTGGATCCGCTTCAGATCTCTAAGATGAAGTACCTCCTTCTTAGATCTGAGTGTTTCCTAAATTTATTGATGGATTTTTTGGGTGTTTTGTGGAGAGTTTTTGGGAGTTTGTGAACAAAACCTAGGGTTTGGATGATAGATAAGGGGTTAGGACTTCAAAATTAGGGTTTTGAGAAGGATAGGGAGGCTTTTTGACCTACTTTTTCTAGGATTTTCTTTGACCTCCGAAATTAGGTTGTGGAGGCTCTCTATTTATAGAGTTTTTTTGGGTAGAGTTAATATTTAATTAGGTTTCTTTTAGATAAGGTAAATTAGGGTTTTGACTTTAGTCTTATGAGATTGACTTGGTTTTTTTAGATTAGGATTTTAATTAGGGTTTTGACTTAAGTTAAATGAGATTGACTTGGTTTCTTTAGATTAGGTTTTAATTAGGGTTTTGACTTAAGTCTTATGAGATTGACTTGGTTTAGGTTTTTAAATTAATTTTATTAAGGTTTTACTTTACGTTAATTAATATTTTATTTATTAATTTTGAAATTAAAAATTTTAAAAATTGGAAAATTATCATTTTACCCCCGAAGAGAACTTTTGCGTTTCAAGTCGATTTTCGATGTTCTGGGATGTTTTGAAATTGATTTTTCATAAGGAATTCAATGGGATTATTGGTTTGTGTCATTTATGAATTTTTTGACATGAAATGATTGCGAACCCTATGAAGGGTATTTTCAAAATTTTATCAAATCTGGTGAAAATTGGCGAAATAGTTTATTTGATTTCACTTTGTTATTTTATGTGTTTGAAAGGATTTTCCTAAGCATAAGGTGGGCTCTAAGGATGTTTTGATGTTAGGGATTTTGGGTAATTTTGTCATTTTTTAGTGATTTTTATCGTAAAGCTTCTTTTTGTCTGTAAAATGATGCTTTCTATGTTTTTGGGGTCATATTTTCCTAGCGTAGCGTGATTTCTACAATTTGTTAGTTTGATATACCTCATCCGAATTTCTGAAACATATCTAGTAACAAAAATAGAGCATTGAAATATCGTTCATCATCAGGAATCGTCGCGATCGAGTTGACGAGTTGATTAATCAGGCGAGTGCAAAAATGGGGTGTCTACACCCAGTGACTCTCGGTTGAATTGTAATTATACTCAAAATCCAATGAAATAATGCCACAAGAACAAAATATAAAAAATCTTAAGAAAAAAATAAAAAAAGAAAGAAATAATAATAAACACATAAACAAAATAAAATAAAAATAACACAAAAACTAGGTCTATTTGGCAATGCATCAATATTTGAGATTTTTTTCAAGGTTGATCCTCAAAGTCCCTAGTGGAGTCACCATTGAAAGTGTTCTCAATCCGCGGGTTGCAGATCTGTTATTTTAGATTTGGGGTTTTGAGAGTCGCCATCTAGTTTTACGGTCTAGGAACCGAAACATGACTCTAAACAGATGAATAACACTAATCTACGAAAAAGAAACTACGGGTCTGGGGATCACGTTACGGGGTTGGAAGGTGTTAGGCACCAACCCATCCGACGAATATCGGTCTCTACTATTTTTCAAAAAAGATTACATTGTTAAAAGACCTAAAATCAATAAATAAAAAAATAAGAAGTATACCTAGATGATCGCAACGATTTGTTCCCTCGGAGGTGGCGGAGAGACTCCTCGTATGAGATTCCTTGCTTTGTTTTCGTTACTAGATCTGTTTCTGATATCCAAGTTGAGGTATCTCCTTCTAGATCTAAGAATTTTTTAATTTTTTGGATATTTTTTAGAAGGTTTCTAGGTGTTTTTGGAGGGTTTCTGGGTGTTTTTTTTTAAATTTTAAAATTAGGGTTTGGATGTTAGGTAGGGAGTTAGGGTTCCAAAATTAGGGTTTTGGGAGGTTATGAAATCTTTCTAACCTTTCTTTTCTAGGATTTATTTTGACCTACGAGATTGGATTGTGGAGGCTCCTATTTATAGATTTTTTGGAAGAGTTGGTGTTTAATTATTTTAGATAAGGTGAATTAGGGTTTAATTAGGGTTTTGACTTAAATCTTATTTGATTGACTAGGTTTCTTTAGATTAGGGTTTAATTAGGGTTTTGACTTACTCTTATTTGAATGACTAAGTTTCTTTAGATTAGGATTTTAATTCTTACGTACAATGAAAGAATATATTTTTAATTTTTGGAGAACCCCCCTCAATTATATTTTAATTCTTTAGGCACCCAGATGGAAGGGTCTTTTAATAAATATCAGGGGCTTCACTTAAATAAGTGGGCAACCATCAATAATTTTGCCTAAGAGTTTGATTGATTGATTTAAAATTTTAATTTTAATTATGATTTCACTTTACATTAATTAATATTTTAATTATTAATTTCAGAATTTTAAGTTGTTAAAATTAGAAAATTACCGTTTTGCACCAGAAGAGGATTTTTGTGTTGAGAAGTCATTTTTCGATGTTTTGGAATCGATTTTTCGTAAGAAATTCGATGGAGTATCAATTTGTATCACTTATGAATTTTTTTCGTATGAAATAATTGTGAACCCCATGAGGGGCATTTTCGTAATTTTATCGAATTTGATGAAAATTGACAGAATGATTTATTTGGTTTCAATTTGTTGTTTTATGTGTTCGAAAGGGTTTACCTAAGTGTAATGTGGCCTCTAAGGATGTTTTGATGTTAGGGGTATTTTGATAATTTGATCATTTTTAGTGATTTTTATCGTAAAATTCTTTTTATCTGAAAATGATGATTTCTGTATTTTTTGTTATATTTTCCTAGCGTAGCATGGTTTCTAGGATTTTGTTTGCTTGAGATACCTCATCTGAATTTCTGAAACATGTCTAGTAACAATAAAAAATATTGGAATATTCATCCCCATCATTGGGAACTGTCGCAATCAGGTTGATGAGTTGATTAATCAGGCGAGTGTGAAAATTGGGTGTCTACACCTCCCTGGGGCAATTAAAACCCGATCGTATAGAGAACAGAGTTCTCTATCGACCAAACTGAAACCCTCTCTCTCACTCTCATTCTCCATATTGCTGCAACTACATGTCCCTCGCACGAACGACTGCAACTCTCGACCTTGCTGCAACTCCATCTCCCTTGCACGAATGGCTTCAACTCTCAACCTCACTATTTTGGGCTTTGATGGCTAGTTGGTATGTTTGTATACCATGCAACTATTGAACGTATCATCCATAATTTGAAGATTTGTATTCTATGTTTATGATAGATTATTAATTTTTTTTGTATAAAATTTTATTATGCGGGCTTTACAGGTTGTTTGTAATGATCCTTGGACTGCTAAAGAAAATAAATTGTTTACTGAGTATGTTAGTTTGCATGGGAAAGGAAGATGGAGTTCAGTGGCCAAGTCTACAGGTAACCACTCTTGGAACCTTGTACAATCATAGTTGTAAATAAGTTGAATTTCATAGTTGATTATGGCTGCTGAGATTTGGAAACAATGGAAGGAAGGTTTGTAACAAAATCTGAATATAGAACATTTATATAGACTAGTGCCATACTGATAAAGTGGACAATACAACTTTATATATATATATATGGAATGTGAAAGATTTGTTGTTATAGCTAAGCTAGTCTTACTCTTGGTATTCTTTCTCTAATATGAGACTCATTCAAAAAATGTCTACTTTTGGTAAATGATTGTGGAGCTACAAATTACCTAGGTAGAGATTTAGAGCAAATATGGCTCGATGACGATGGGTACTACTGCTTATACGTCTTTTATCGTATCTTTATTGGGCTTTGTTTGATTATTGAGAAATGTATTTAGCACATTGAAGGCAATCCCTTGGACCTAGATGCATTACTTCTTGTTTTCTTGACCTTCATTTGCAGGACTTGAAATGACCCTTCAAGGACTTGAAGGCACTTGACATGGAGAAGGTCATCTCAGACATTGTTAAAAAGATAAAATGAGCACATGTGGCCAGCCTGTCTCAATATATATATATATATTTGGCTATCTTACATTTTGATTTATGGGTTGTTTATTGCTTTGTATCATCAAGCTTCAAGAATGGGAGGTGAGGTTTAGTGTAGAATATGATTACTATTGGCTTCCGATTATGTTTTTGTGGTTGGTGCTCTATTGTTAGAGGCACTCTATTTTTTTTAGAGTACTCATTGCTACTAACAAATTTGCCAAACTTGACGATATTGACATTGATGTTATGTAACACCCCGAATTTTTAATTTGTATCTCGAGGAAAAAATAAATAGTGAAATTTTAAGAAAATCTTGAAAGTAGGATTTATGGGTAAAACTTTAGGATGTTTTTGATCAGTTTTAATGGAATCTGACCTCACCATTAGATTCAAAATGATCGAAAAACATAGTTTAGCCTGTAAGCACGCTCAAATGCAAGTCCGAATATAAAAGTTGCAAAATCCTCGATTACCGGGTCGGACCAGGCTAAAACAGTGACTTTTTGTAAGAGGAATAATTTTTAAAATTCGATCACACCATTGGATTCATAACGAAAAATTATTCAACATAGACTATTTATTTGTCATTTTTGGAGATCAGAAAGTCGAATTATCCCCAAAAACGAAAACGACATCAAGTTTAGGGGTTACCTCAGGCCAAAAATGTAAATTTTTGTTAGAGATAAAATTTGTAGAAATTGACTACACCATTAGATCCGGAATGAAAAATTAGGCGAAATAGAGTATTCATTCGTCAATTTTGGAGTCCGGATGATCAAGTTATCGTCGATCAAAACAATTGATAAAATGCCGAATTCGTCCCAAATTTAATATAAATAATATTTAAATTTTTTTTATATGTCATCTTCCCCAACTCGTCAATACAGCCGCGCGAAAAAAAAAATTGTTTTTTTTTCCACTGATGTTCTACTTCCGATCCTTCGCAAATGGTTCGCCGTCGACGATCGTCGTAGAAGGGAAAAAGATCCGCAGTTGCGTTCTCTACAAAACCCACCAAACCTTTCTTCGATTCACTTTCTATTTCATCCAATATCGTCAAAAATCAGCCGTATTTGGATAGAAACTTTGAAATTTTGACCTCGGATTTCGTCCGTTTCGGGGTCAAACCGTCTTCCGACGCAGAAGGGAGAAATGTCCGCAGCCTCATTCTCTACATAACCCACCCAAATTCCTTCGTTTTCTCGTCTTTTTCACCCCGTATAGTCAAAAATCAGCCGTATTTTTATACGGATATTTCGTAACTTCGACCTCGATTTTCATCGATTTCGGGGTCAAACCGTCTTTCGCCGTAGAAGGGAGAAGAGACGAGCACATCGAGATTTTCGAAACCACTAGATCGATTTCAAAAATCAGTCGCTTCGAAGTTCGGTCCGTCTCGATTTTCGTGCCGATCGCCTCGATTTTCGCACACACGCCTCGATCCTTTTGCCTGGAGATTGTAAGGAACTCTCCATTTCTATTAGTAATTGTAGATTGTGAAAATTGCATTTAGGACTTTATCGAAAAAATTTGGATGTATTTCCAAAATATAGAATTCTTTTATTATTTCAAAAATTCATGCCAGAAATTGCATGTTTGATATGTTTAATTGTATTTTTAACAAATTATACGTGGGTAAGGTATTTTAACGGGTTATTTCCATAAATTGGGTCTTGGGCACTGCTTGGACCCCGTTTTGATATGAAATTTGTATTTTTTTTTCAATATTATTGATAGAAATAAATTCTATAGTTGAAAAATGTGATTTAATATTCAATGAACTCATATTGAGTTGATGAATATCAGAAAATGGATGTTTTATTGAAGAGATTGAAAATTGTAAAAATCGAAAAAAGGGAAAAAGGGTATGAAATGGTAAAATGTCAGAGTCACACCCGAGGGGTGATGTCTGCATTTTACGTTGTTGTGCTGTGTGTAGGTTGGTGAACAGATATCCAGGGATAATATTATTGGTTGCATGTTTATTTCCTTTCTGTTAGCGCGAGGCGCTGTTTACGTTTCCGTTATGTTATTTATTTTAGGCCGGGTGGCCACACTTGCATGGTAGGAAACTGGATATCTATTCTCGACCTTGTATTGTATATGTAGTTATTTTGTGAGCTGTTAAAGAGGCTGTGAATGCCTGAAGGGATAGTGCGTCATATCATCCGGAGTGTTGTACTATCCTGGGATGTACGGTAGGGACCACCAAACTCATACGTGGTATGGGACACGTATGAGAGTGGAGTCACAACTGGAATCCGGGATATTCCTCTCTATCTTTACCAGTGAACTTGTAATGTAAAGGTGGTCGTATACGAATGGTTTGTATATTTGGGAATCACATGTACGCCTGATAGGCATAGACGAAGATGATTGGTCAGTGATCACTAACAATCTATAGTAGTCGAACGTTCTGACACATCGAAAAGAGACCCATTGCTTACGGTCACGTCAAACGGCCAGCCTGAGCCGGATAAATGGTCAACCAAACGTGGTAAGTGCAGCGACCGGCCACAAAATCAGGAACTAAAAATCAGAGAGAAATTGTAACATCATGTCCCGACTGGGAGCCATCCAGTCGTGAATCCCAACACTCTAATTCCAATACTCCACCATTGTGTATTATGTATCTGTTGCTTATTTTGATATATAAAATGAAATCCATGTTTATTGTTTCCATTTGATCAATAGATTTGTATAAAAAGAGAATGTTATAGTGAGTACTGCTGATCGATGTAATGTGAGTTTTAAAATGTTTAGTTGCTCACCATGGCTATATGTACCAGTTAATCGTAGTTTATTATGTAAAACTTTAATTATTTTAAAATGATTCAGTATGCTTATTCGTTCATGCTAGGAGGGGTTATTGGCAGAAATTGTTTGTTTCCTTACTGGGTAACCATTGTTACTCACCCTTTCCTTCTCCATTTTTTAGTTTCAGATCTGAAGCTTGACGAGGCAGGTATAGAGCATGAGTGAGAATCATCTGGTGGGTCAGATAGACAGCCAGAGTTCGTCACTTGGTGAGTATTAGGGCTACATCCCTCTAGTGGTGGTAATTTGTCTAGGTAATGTTATAGATTTTGTTCTGAGCGTTAGGACTTTTGTTAGAGTAAGAAATAATTATATAATCTTGTATTCTGGTTATTCTTCCGCACTCTGATATTTCATTCGTTATTAGACGTATTTAGGCTTCCGCTAGTATTATATTTTGTATATGTATGCAGGATTGTATATCGTTTATCAGGTGCAGGTTGAACGCCTTGGAATGCTAACATAAACAGAGGAGACCATGCCGAAATTTCGAGGTGCCACCTAGTACCTCGAGATCTGACATGGGGATTTGTGTTAGCGTTTGGCGGGGCGACACATGTTAGCAGGGTAGTTTCTATCTGATTTCATATTCCTTTTCATTTTATTGTCGATGTGTTCTGTTAATTACCTGCACCGTTCATCGTGTTCATTATTTTTTGGGGAATGTGTTAGTCTTACAAGTGGATTCCAAGCACAATGGAGGGGAAAATAATGATTAAACACAACAACTATAAACTCACCAACCATGCTGATTTTTGGTGAATGGGCCATGTAGATATGTGAGTGTTTAAGACTTTAAACCTTATCTCATCTGCAAATTATAATTTTTCAAGCAAATGAAAATTTAAATATAATGCATTCCAACACGTTGAGTCATGTGGGTTCATTGCCAAATATCAGGATTGCAATCCTCTATCCAATCTCTGATAATCCTAATCATCTAATGTGTCACATCATTCGTTGGTAAGAAAGAATATGATGAACTGTCTAAAAGCAATTCCATGCTTCCGATTGCTAGAATTATTCCAGTTTGCAAATTTTCAGTATAATAGAGCTTCTAGAGGTGACCCATCAAATGATTGATCCCACTACCATGGCATCTTCACCAAGTGCAAGGAAAATATGGGTTGGAAGTTGGAATAAAAGTAGGACATTTTATCTTTTGCTAAGTATCCATTTTAACCATGTCCTACCTTGTACTATGTTTATTAGGCTAAAGGAACAAGCATGGTAGAAATCTAAAATATAAAAATGTTCTATTCAACTCAATCATGCCAACCAGACTGACATGAGGACATCTCACTCAAACTCCATTTGGTGTTAGCAAGGAGCCATGGTACTCCAATTAAACGATGCATAGATACCAGTACGCCACAAAAAAGGCAGTCTAGCTTCTGACCACAGTTTTCCATGCAGAAGAACAGAGTGAGCATTGCATTGTTGTGAGCTTGATTGAAGGTGAAGTTTTGGAGTCGATTGGAAAGTAGACCCTTGTCAAGCATGTTCCCATAGAGAGCTAATGAAG
>NW_028236948.1:0-53326 GCF_017979445.1 Akebia trifoliata
TGTGACAGAGGACACCCAACCCCACTGTATTTCTCAAACTCCGGACATTTGAACTTGACCGGCAACTGTGCATTAGGATAAAAGCAAAGGTCCCTGAATCTTGTTCCTCCTAAAGTATTTGTACCCTTCATCCGTCTCATTTGTTCTTGGAGAGACTATATCTACTGGGCCATTTTGTTATCAGTGGCATTTTTGGCCTCAGGCACCCTGAAGTCACACTCATCATCTGGGATTACCACCGGAGGTGGTTGATTCTGTGGGATGTAAAGTGGAGGGCCCTGATACATTGGCACCGTAGGAGGTGTGGTGGTCTGTTGATCTGGTCGTGTCTGTTCAAGGGTTCTGGATTTGATCCAGATGCTTGGTGCTGAGCGGCTTGCGCTTGTAGGAAGTTAGTATTACTAAAAACAGCCATCAACATTTGTTCTTGTCTTTTCGTTGTTTCTATTAACTTCGCTATCATTGCATTAGCTTCAGCAAGTTCACTTGTCGCAGGTTGTGGGTCCTCTGAGTTGCTCATAGTTGATGTAGATCGAAGGAATACGGAGGCTTCTCAGGTTGTTTGTACTTCTTTCGTTTGGCCACCTTTGGGTACAGAAGACCAAGCATTATATTGTTTACAAAAAGAAAAATGCCTGACATTTTATTAGGTCAAGTTTTAAAGAAAGAGTTCTTTGGTTGGAGCCGAAATTAACGCGAAGTTGGCATTAACACGGGACTAACAAAAAATTTTGAAAAAGAATTACACAAAACACAGAGTTGGCATCGACACGGAGTCGGAAAACATTTTTGAAAAATGTAGTTTCATCAGCGCGGAGCTGGCATCGACACGGAGTCGGGAAAACATTTTTGAAAAAGAAATTTCATCAGCACGGAGCTGGCATCGACACGGAGTCGGTAAAATTTAAAAACGATTTCATCAGTACGGAGCTGGCATCGACACGGAGTCGGTAAAGCATTTTGAAAAAGTGAAATTTCATCAGCACGAAGCTGGCATCGACACGGAGTCGGTGAAGCATTTTGAAAAAGAAATTTCATCAGCACGGAGCTGGCATCGACACGGAGTCGGTAAAATTTAAAAACGATTTCATCAGCACGGAGCTGGCATCGACACGGAATCGGTAAAGCATTTTGAAAAAGTGAAATTTCATCAGCACGGAGCTGGCATCGACACAGAGTCGGTGAAGTATTTTGAAAAAGAAATTCATCAGCACGGAGCTGGCATCGACAAGGAGTTGGTAAAATTTAAAAACGATTTCATCAGCACGGAGCTTGCGTTGCTGGCATGGATCGCACGGAGTCGGTAAAGTATTTTGAAAAAAAATGAATTTCATCAGCACGGAGCTGGCATCGACATGGAGTTGGTAAAATTTAAAAACGATTTCATCAGCACGGAGCTGGCATCGACACGGAGTCGGTAAAGTATTTTGAAAAAAATGAATTTCATCAGCACGGAGCTGGCATCGACACGGAGAGTCGGTAAAGTATTTTAAAAAAGATTTCATCAGCACGGAGCTGGCATCGACACGGAGTCGGTTAAAGCATTTTGAAAAAATGAATTTCATCAGCACGGAGCTGGCATCGACACGGAGTCGGTAAAGTATTTTAAAAAAGATTTCATCAGCACGGAGCTGGCATCGACACGGAGTCGGTAAAATTTAAAATGATTACATCAGCACGGAGCTGGCATCGACACGGAGTCGGTAAGACATTTTGAAAAAGAAGATTACATTTTGAATTTTGTATACCGACCCATTAAACAATTCATTTATGCCATGATTATCCACAAAGAAACTGAAAGAAATTTCATTGAACTATTGAAAATTATTTGACAAATAGGATTTTCATTGAATTACAACTTTCAAATAACCCTGTTTTACATTCTTTTACATGGACGCTTGGATTTGTTTTGATCGTCATCAGGATTGCTGGGACAATTAGACTTGCTTCTTTTAGTTCTAACGACTAGCTCTTTGAACTCTGCTGGTCCATCTGGATACCCTAAGGTGCGTTTGTTCCACGCCTTCTCAATGAGATGCACTAACTTTTCAGTCAATGGTTCGGGAGAAAAGAATTGTTTGTGTTGAGGTAGCGAAAACTCTATAGGTACTCCGTACTGTTCTGGGATCAAAAGTAGGTTGGTAAAAAGATGTCTCATCTAGTCCGATCAAACGGACATATAGGATCCTTTGGTACCTAAAACAGGGTAGTCCGTCATCCACCAAGGGCATCTCAAACCAATATGACGTGCAAGACGAGAATCCAACCATTTGCCCCAAGCCTTGACTGAGTTGTGAACGCACTAACATGTTTCTCTTGGAAAAGTGCTCTGGCCTATACTCGAGGGTTGAAGGAATGTCCATAATTTTGAGACGGTCGCAGAGCCACATATAAAGTAGGTGAGGGCTTCCTTTGAAATCCCTTCCCTCACCATTTTTTATGGCATCCAACCTGAGAAGGTTTCAGCTAGAATAAGAGGTACGGGATTGGCTTTTCTAGAGAGCTGGGAAGCTATGTCTATAAAAGACTCAGGAACAGTTTGACCCTCGCTTTTGGAGGTCAGTATGTATTGGGCTAGGATCCCTAAACATAATCGATAGTCTCTAGTGGCTCTCCAAGCTTCTGTTTTACATTGATGGGATGACTACGAGAGTGGTATGGACTCAATAAGGGTACTAAATCCAATCTCCCGTTACGGACTAAGGCCTTGGCTTCTTCCTTTGAATGTTTAGGCCTGTGGCGAGGTCACCAGAATATCTTGTCTTCAATGAAGGCCTGACTAGAGGACCTGAAGTAGATATCCCCATGATACCACAATAGTCTTCATGAGTAGGACACAAGTGCATATGCCCAATGTGGAAGATGTGAAGATAAGGATTCCAACGCTTAGCCATAACGTGCAAAAGGTTCCAATCTATCTCAAACTCGTGGAAGTACAGAGCGCATCTCAACATGAATTTTGCAAAGTTGAATTTCTCTACGGTGTGCATCCCCGTGATGGTTGTTTTGACTAATTGGTCGATTGGGTTATTGCCTGCTGCCAGCATCCTGAGTTGACACAAGAGAATGTTCAGTACATTTCCAAGGTCAATGTAAAGTTACTTTTCTTTTGAAAATCTTTGTTCTTATGGAAAATACTTTCTTGAAAACACTTTTCTTTTGAAAATTTGATTTTCTTTTTGATTTAAATGGCCCGGCCTATCATGATCATTGGATCGAGATGGATTGGGTCATTATGAATTTTTACAAGAAATGGATTCTTTATTGGGTCGGTGTACCCATTTTAATTCTGAAAACAAAATTTTCTCTTGAGGACAATCATACACTTTGATCTCATTATTCACATACATCAATCATCGGGTTTCATTTCAACAACCCGGGAACACCCGCGATAAGTTCGAGTCGTGACTTTAGGGAAGGTTTCTAGACTCTAAGCTTACTACTGCAATGCATTTTTATCTGGCCACTCTTGCCCAAGCACACCTATATACCTCTCAAGCGTACTTAATCAGACGGTACGTGGTGACTTGGTTTGATATACCGTATAGGTGATAATCTAAAAACTTCAATTCACTTCTCTGAAGCCAAAAGCAGTCAGTTTGATCCCCAGTTGAGAGGTTGACGAGGTGGCGCACGATGCTGAGCAAGGGCCCACTTAAGTACCTCTCGTCTAGAATAGACGTAGTCTATCCCCCTCGTACAGTAGGGTACAGCGGGGCAGGATCTTGCTTAGGCACTGGTTTTGACCAAGAAGTGCAATTGATGTACTTGGATTATCTTTTATATACCTATAGGTACGAGTCAGGAGTTGTAGCTTTCATAAATGGTTTTCGCATCCCGCGAGGGGACCGACCACGTACTAGTACTACGTTGGCAATCGGGACATGTGACCGTGCGGCTTACAATAGGACAAAGGCTCAGGTCGCTCCAACGTGGGTGTATCAATATACCTTTCAGAATCACCTGATCAAACGGTATTGATGCCCCAGTTTTATATACCTTACGGTACGTGATTGGAGTTGTGGTTTTCATGAATGACGTCGCATCTCCGAGGAGACTGGGCCACGCACTAGTGCCACGTTGGCTATTAGGGACATGCAAGCGTGCAATACAGTAATGTAAACGTCCTAGTGGTGTGTGCAAATAGGATAGGGTGCGCCCGAGGCATTTTCCAGATGGGTGGGCCCGTTGGCCAGATCATAACTTTTTAGATAATTTGTCCATAAGGGTTGCACATTCATAGTTAAGCATCAACCAATCGATTTTTTTTTTTTTTTTTTTTTTGTTTATCTTTTTTTTTTCAATTTTATGAATGAACTAATCATAAAAGGACTTCTTTTTTTTATTATAGTCCAACCGATGATCACTTTGAATTTTCATTTTGATCAATCAAAAAGTGGCGAGCGGTACGCCCTGAGTTTAAAAAGATGATCCGTTTGATCTTTTGAAGCTTTAAAACTTAAAATAAAAAAGTTCCAAAAGGAAAGTTTCCAAGACTGATGTAAGGAACAAGTTGAGCAAAAAAACAAATTTTTTTTTTTTTTTAATTTAATTAAATTTTTTTTTAATTAAATTTTTTTTTGAATAAAAATTTTTTGTGCTCATTTTGAGGCACATTGCCTCTGGTTTTTGGCTTGGACAAAATTTTTTTTCCCTTTTTTATGCTTTTCTTTCCTACTCATTTTGTATCGCGACGAGACGTCAAACGAAAATGATAGCGTAAACGATAGTAAATGAGCTCCAAAACCGATTCTGACTTGTCAAAATGTTGCTGACTTTGTCCCATTTGGCAGAAAATTTTGTTCTACCCCAAATCGATATGCACTAATAGCTAATCGGAGATCGGACGAGAAAGTTATGATCATTTTAAGTTCGACTGTCCATTCGGCCAAAAAAGAAGAAAAACGACTTTTTTTTATTTTTTTTATTTTTTTATACACATTTTGAGGCACATTGCCTCTGGTTTTTGGCTTGGGCCAAAAAAGAAATTTTTTTTTTCATTTGTTTGATGATACGCATGCTTAAAATGACATAATCGGAGAAATAAAGTGAAAATCGGATTTTTTGTTTTTTTTTTTTTTTTCAAGCGAGTAAATAAATAAAGGAAACCTACCTAAAAAATAAATACAACAAACACAACAAGTATTTTTAGCTTGCAAAAATAAAAAAAAATAAAAATTGAAACCTTTCCTTTTTTACCAAAATAACCGAGTTGACACGAGGGTGGAGCCTTTACTCCCCAGTGGAGTCGCCAAGCTGTAGACACGTGATTTCGTCATTACGACGGCCACATCTACTATGATTTGGAGTCGCCACCATTCATATTGTAAGTGGGTGTGAATGGTCACCCGATGTACATTTTTGAAAAAGTGACATTTTGGCATTTTAGTGACTCACGTGGATAAGGTACGGATCAAACCTTAAGATCCGGGATAAGCGGCTCGGTTGGAGAAAAGGGAAGGTGTTAGGCACCCTTTTCTCCCCACTAAATAGTGGTAACCTCAACTCAACTCGGTCATTTGATTAAAAAAAATACGAAAAATGATGTGCCACGTGTTGTGCATTTGTACCCTAGATAGGGGTTCATTTTCGGCTTGATCATAGGGTCATTCCATTGATGGAAATGACCCTTATAGACCTTTAGCCTTGGGGTCCATTCATCCTAAAAAATAAAATGAAGGGGAGAGGGTGATAGAAGAGGGAGGAGGAGAGGATGTAGAAGAGAGAGGGGGGGGGGGGGTGCCTTGAACCCACCTTGTATCTTCTTTCTTCTTTTCTTCTTCTTCTTTGAGTCTTCTTCAGTCCTTAGTATTTTAAGCAAATACAACTCTTTTTTTTTTTTGGTTGAAGGAGTAAAGAAGAGATGATGAGTATGTGATTTTTTTTTATGAGACTTGGGGAGGATTAGTGTGAGGGAATTGATGAGGATTTTCTTAGTGAGAGGGGTGATAGTTGTTAGTAGAGAGAGAGTTGGGGAGAAACTTTGTAGTGAAAGTTTTTGGGGCCATTTTTGGGAAGAGGAGGAGGGTATTTATAGATGTTGAGGAGTTATTTTAGGGATATAATGAGGTGAAGTGAAGAAAAAGGGTAGAATGGTTATGAGTTTGAGAGAGAAATGGGTGTAATTTAGAGGAGATTGGAGGGTATTTAAGGAAGGGGGGTTAAATGGGTGAGTTTTGACCCAAATGGTTTGGATCATACCCAACCCATTTGGGTGGAGTGTTTGGTGAGGTGAGTTTAAGATGGTGGTTGAGATTAAATGGTATTTGGTTTAAGAGAATGGAGGATTTAAAGAGGTGGTTGATGATATTTTGGGAGGGTGAGGGAGATGATGCCATGTGTCAAAGTGGTTGGAAATGAAGGGTTGAGATAAGTTGATGGGAGAGGTTGAGTGTTTGACTTGAGAGGATGGTGTAGGTTTAGGTTGTAGATGTAGGTTTTGTAGGGATGATGAGGGTAGATTAGGGGAGGTATAGGTTAGGGGTGTGGGTAGATGTGTTTGATTTGAGAGAAAAGGTGATGGGTTGATGTGTGGGTAGATGGGATTTAAAGCAAATTAATGGGGTAGGTAGTTGGGTGAGGGAGGTGAGATGGGGTGATGACATGTGTCATCTTTTGATGATAAAAGAGTGATTGGTTGATGTGGGTTGTGGTTTATGGGTTAGGGTTGTGGGTTGGATAATGAATTGGATATGGTTAATGATTTGTGGCTTTGTAGTGTTGGGCTTGGGTTTTAGAAATGGTTTTGGGTTTTAGGGTTTGGTTGATGGTTATTTTGGAATGGGTTTTGAGGGTATAGGTTGGTTTTAGATTTTAGGTGATGTGGGATTGATTTTAGACTAAGGGTAAGATGAGAAATCGATTTAGGAAAGTGTTGAGGGCTCATGGGCCTTAGGTGGGCCTATGGTTTTTTGCGGATTCGGAGGCGGAGCGGTGGTAGTAGAGGAAGGGTAGGCATCCCAAGTCTCACATTTTTAATTTTTTATTTTTTTAGATTTTTGCAATCATTAGTTTGATCAAAAATGCCACGTGTTGGCGAATCGGGCTTTTTAGGCCCGTTGGTGAAATTTATCGAAAATTTGGCGTTTTTTATTTTGGAAGCGGAGCGGTGAATATTGGGAAGACGTAAGGTAGGCCGAGTCCTTTTGGTAGGTCTCCTAAACCATTGAGAGGTCTTAGGGGCCTCGGGTTGGTAAAAATGTCACTTTTCAATGACTTGGGCCTTTAAGGCCCGTTGGCCCATTTATTTAGAAAATCGATATTTCTGGGCCTTTTCTAGAAGTGGCCCGTTCAAATTGAGGTGTCTACACATGTTATTTCCAAATATACAAACCATTCGTATAAGATCACCTTTACATTACAAGTTCACTGGTAAAGATAGAGAGGAATAAACCCGTATTCCAGTTGTGACTCTACTCTTATACACGTCCCATACCACGTATGAGCTTGATGGTCTTTACTGTACATCTCAGGATAGTACACCACTCCGGATGATATGATGCACTATCCCTTCAGGCATTCACAAACTCTTTAATAGCTCACAAAATAGTTACATATATATATTATTTTCATTTGAAAATAAAAGAGAAATTAACAATACAAGGTTGATAATAGAT
Source organism: Akebia trifoliata (assembly GCF_017979445.1). NCBI lineage: Eukaryota > Viridiplantae > Streptophyta > Magnoliopsida > Ranunculales > Lardizabalaceae > Akebia > Akebia trifoliata. The sequence continues at coordinate 7,617 of NW_028236948.1, forward strand.
ATCCAGTTTCTTACCATGCAAGTGTGGCCACCCGGCCTAAAATGAATAACAAAACGGAAACGTAAACAGCGCCTCGTGCTAACAGAAATTTAAATAAACATGAAACCAACAATATTATCCCTGGATATTTATTCACCAACCTACACACAACACAATAACGTAAAATGCAGACATCACCCCTCGGGTGTGACTCTGACATTTTACCGTTTCATACCCTTTTTCCATTTTTTTCGATTTTTACAGTTTTCAATCTCTTCAATAAAATATCCATTTTATGATATTCATCAACTCAATATGAGTTCATTGAATATTAAATCACATTTTCGAACTATAAAATTTATTTTTATCAATAATATTAAAAAAGAATACAAATTTCATATCAAAACAGGGTCCGAGCAGTGCACAAGACCCAATTTATGAAAATAACTCGTTAAAATATCCTACCCACGTATAATTTGTTAAAAAATACAATTAAACATATCAAACATGCAATTTCTAGCGTGAATTTTTGAAATAACAAAACAATTCTATATTTTAGAAATACATCCAAATTTTTTCGATAAAATCCTAAATGTAATTTTCACAATTTACGATTATTAATAGAAATTGAGAGTTCCTTACAATCTCCAGGCGAAAGGATCGAAGCACGTGCGCAGAAATTGAGGCGATTGGCACGGAAATCGAGATGAACCGAACTTCGAAGTGGCTGATTTTTGAATCTGGCCCGGTGGTTTTGAAGATCTCGACGCCGTCGTCCTTTCTCCCTTCTGCGACGGAGGACGGTTTGACCCCGAAACCAATGAAATTCGAGGTCGAAGTTTTCAAAATTCCCTTATATAAATACGGCTGATTTTTGATGATATCGAGTGAAATAGAAAGTGAAACGAAAAAAAGTTGGGTGAATTTTGTAGATGTCGAGGCTGTGAACGTTTCTCCCTTCTGCGTCGGAAGACGGTTTGACCCCGAAACGGACGAAATCCGAGGTCAAAGTTTCGAAATTTTCGTATATACGTACGGCTGATTTTTGACGATACATGGTGAAAAAGACGAGAAAACGGAAGGAATTTGGGTGGGTTTTGTAGAGAATGAAGCTGTGGACATTTCTCCTTTCTGCGTCGGTCGTTGACGGCGAGCCGTTTGCGAAGGATCTGAGGTGGAAGGTCGGAAGAAAAACAAATTTTTCATTTTTTTTTAATATGTCGGCTGTTTGGACGAGTTGGGGAAGATGAGAGAAAAAAAAATTTAAAATATTATTTATATAAAATTTGGGACGAATTCGGTATTTCGCCTATTGTTTTGATCGACGATAACTTGATCGTCCGGACTCTAAAAATGACGAATGAATACTCTATTTCGACTAATTTTTCGTTCCGGATCTAATGATATAATCAATTTCTACAAATTCTATCTCTATCAAAAGTTTACATTTTTTGCCTGAGGTGACCCCTAAACTTGAAGTCGTTTTCGTTTTTGACGATAATTCGACTTTCTGATCTCCGAAAATGACAAATAAATAGTCCATCTTCAATAATTTTTCGTTACGAACCCAATGGTATGATCAAATTTTACTAATTCTTTCTCTAAAAAAAAGTCACTATTTTAACCTGGTCCGACCCGGTAATCGAGGATTTTGTAACTTTTATTGTCGGACTCGCATTTAAGCGTGCTTACAGGCTAAAATATGTTTTTCGATCATTTTGAATCCAATGATGGGGTCAGATTCCATTAAAAATGATCAGAAACATCCTAAAATTTTACCCCTAAGTCCCACTTTCAAGATTTTCTTAAAATTCTACTATTTATTTTTTCCTCGAAATACGAATTGAAAATTTGGGATTTTACATTCTCCCCCCCTTAATAAAAATTTCGTCCTCGAAATTGAAATCATATCTTATAGAGCTTTGTCGCAATTCCATTAACACGACAGGTATAATGAACAACATCTATTTTCAATTGCCATTTATTCTTAGTCCCATTCCAATCTGATTTATAATTCATAATCTTATGTCACATGTATTACGTTATCCCAACACATTCATTAATTAATCACTCCAATTTAAATTTACGCTCCAATTAATCCATTATTTATATAACCCTAAGATAACAGTCAATTCACCTTGTATCATTTCCCTACCAATGTCTATCAACAACAATCCTTTTACATCTTCTCTATTCTTCATCTTTACTTTTCTCATCAATTACTTCGTCTATTATGTTTTACTCATAATTGCTGTGAATATTACTCCTCAATGCATAGTCTTACCGCAAACACACTACTATATTTATATTCAATTCAATATTACATTTTCTACTTATTGTGATATTTCCTCAAAACCTCTGTCATAACCTTTATAATTTAAAATCTTACTCGAGAGGATAAATCCTACATCTGTTTTCTCACAATTCTATTAAGTCATCATTAAATCAACATTGTCACAAGATTATTCTTTCTCACATTTTACATCGACCCACCTCCTAACTTATACTATATTAAATCTCGTTAGGATGGATGTGGGCACAGACAAGTGGTAGCTGCTGCTTCTATGGAATCATAATCTTTACTTATAGCGCTTTCGTTTCGAGGAGTGAAAAGAAGCCATGATCGATGTCTCAAAATGAGCGCTTGTCTGTAGAAAGAATTGATCACTTAACGAGAACGATAATAATGAATTCCTCTACTGGAAGGAGATAGTGAAAGGAGAAGACAAAAGAAGAGTTAGAACCGACACTGAGGATAGAAAAATAAAAGGGAAAAGATGATCTATCTTTTCAAAGGAGGAGAATCGATTCAAGAAGTCGTAAAGCAAGAGCTGTTTTATCTAATAGTTCAATCGTTAGGCCTCTCAAAGTTAAGCCATCTTCAATCGAAAGGAAAGATACGCAACTCCCTTTGTTGATATTCGAGGAAGTAGCTCTCGACATGAAAGATATACAAGAAACATCTGCTTATCTACTAGCGTAATATACGAGTAATTGACTAGACTATTGATATAAAAACTAGCGTACCAATTGAACATCATTTTACAATTGTCTTTTTACACTTTACAATTATTCTAATACCTATTTTGTAAGTTCTTAAATGATCTTCCAAAAATCTTATTCTTTTTTCGCAAGGCCTCCCAATGGTATAAAATCAATTCTAGAATTAAAAAGAAAAACTTTTTCTATTGGGAATGAGGAAAAAAGAAGATACTTTTTTAGACATTTATCAAACATTTGGCATATAAAATAAGATGAGTTTTGAAGAGGCTAAAAACCAGAATAAATAAACATGATTTTTTTACCTTTTTTCTCAAAATCATCCATATTCAACAAAGTTTTTAGGTTTAAGAAGAAATAAGATAGAAAAGTGAGATTTGTGAAAGAATAAAAGTGCGATATATATATATATACACACACACACATAGTCCAACAGCTAAATAACCGTCGAAAAACAATAGCTAAATAACGGTCAAAAAAATAAAAAATTAATTTAAATTTATTATTTACTTTTTTAATCAAAATTCTGCACTTAATGTGTCAAAACTTGTATTAAAAAACTATTTTAAAAAAGTTTGGCACTTAAAGTGTCGAATTTTGATTAAAAAATTAAAAAAAGAAAATTCGGCCCTTTAATAGTTGAAATTTTGATTAAAAAAAAAATTTGACTAAAAGAGAAAATTCAACCCTTCAACAATCGAATTTGGTTCTTTTCGATAATATTTTAAAAATTGTTACTTTTTTAATAAATACTATTTTAAATAGATTATTTAGAAAATTTCCCCTAAAAAATAAAAAAACCAAAAAAATGTAAAGAGCACTGGATCATTTTGAAAGCATAAAAGAGGTAAAAAAAGAAAAAGAAAAAAGGGTTGCTCCAAATTTTTTTTGAAGCGTGTTGATTGCTTGAAAGTGGGACTCCAAATACAGATCAAGACTTGCATCCATGCTGACTAGCAGAAAGGCCAAGTCATTTAGGGCATGTACTTACAATTGTAGTTTTAAAACTCTAATCTTAATTCGACTTGACTCATATATTGATCAAGTGGTGTTCACCTGATTACGAATCAATTAAATATATTTTGAATTTATTAAATATTTAAAAATATTATATTATTTTAAAATTAGAATTAGGAGTATCAATGGGTCGGCTTCTAAAATAAATGAAATCAGAATCACAATCTTAAAAAACCATTGGTACCCATTAGTCCTTAATTGAATGAGAAAAAAAGTATTTCAAATCATTATCAAACTTTTTTTCCTTTAAAAAAATTAGTATATTATGAACAAAATTATTAACTATGTTATATCAAAGATATAAGTTAATGACTTTTTTCCAAAAATAATCTTTTTTCTTATTTAAAAGTAATAAATTTTAGAAGAGATAGGTCATCATAAACTCCAATTGACCATTTATAAAAAAAAAATTGAAGAACTTTATAAAACTTGCATTAATTTTGAGCTAAAAGAATACCCTAAATCATCTATTGTAGAAAAATAAATTAGAAAACAAATCGATTCCGAATACCCGTTGGGTAGAACTTAACAGTTCCGATTCTTATTGGTTTGGTTCCATTTTAGACTTGACTTTAATCGGTTCCAATAAAAAGAGAACCACAATAGGGGATTTTGGTTTTGGTTCCGGTTTTGGTTCGATTTCGACTAAATGGGTTCCCTTCGACACCTATAATTAGAATTTATATAAGCCTTAGTTTTTAACTTGGCTACACACAATTCTATGAGGACTCGCACAAGTTTTGAGTTTATTTAGCTAGTTGGTTAAAACAAGTTTGAGGGATGAGTCAACTCGATGGTTGTTAGAGATGCGGTCTCATGAATTTAATGACAAGGATCAATGTTCTATTATAGAGGTGTCAATCTTAACATGACCTCCGAACATGACTCAAAAAAGACATGAAATTAATGGGTTTGGATCAAGCCTAAATGGGTTTTAGTCATAATAGTGTCAATGCGTCTAACACATTTTGACACATTTGATTATTTTGTCATTAAGGTTTAGTTTTAAATTTAATAATACTTAATTAAGAATTTTTAAATTACCCATATTTTACTAGAATTTCTTAGAATGATTTTGTAATACTTTTTTTTTTTTCAAACTCTTTAAAATATAAAGGATGTTTTAAGATATTTTTCAAATAATTAATGGTTAAGCTTTTAATTTAGGAAAAAAAAATGTGACCATGGTCTATGGATTGAGCAAATCCCAGATTCATGCCTAGTCTGTTGTCTATAGGGATACTTAGTTATCAAAAAAATAAAAAGGGCTCGGATGTCTCATGTGATAATAAAATACACTTTTCTTAGCTAATATTAATATTAATAATAATAATAGTGAAAAATACTTTCCTTACTAAGTTAGTAAGGAAGTTTTTTGACCACATCACCTTATGGAGTGCAAAACACATGAGCTGCTGCCACAAGGTTTTAAAGGACAAAATTCTATGAATTTTGGAAAAAAATTCAAAAGAAAGTTATTTTCTCAATTGAATTATAATTTTAAATTTTGTGAGTTCTGTAGCCATCCACTCTCCAAATCTTGGATCATTCTTAAATTTTTTTATATATATTTTTAATCTAAGCTTTTCCATGAAATTAAGAAGGTTATGGTGTTGGATTACAACTTTGATAATCCATGAGGGTTTAACAACCTTAGTATGATGTGATGGTGACTAGGGGCGGATCCAGGATTTTATTGTAGTGGGGGCAAACTATAATTAATGGTACAGCTGAAAAGCTTGATTATGAATAATTTTGGGGAGAAATTCAAAGATTTTTGGTTGGAAGTTGAAGAAAAGACTATTTAGGTCTTTTCCAATTAATCCATGAGATAGGTCCCAATTAAGAGACAATGTCATCTTCAAAAATTGTAAGGGGGCTGGGGAAAAAATTGGAGGGAGGTGATGGGGTGGGGGTAAATAAGGAGGGAGATGAGTGCAAGAGGGCAAATGATGCATGTATTTAGTTGAAAATACATGATTGTTTCTAAGTTTTATGGGGGCAATTGCTCCCACAACCTCCTTACTAGCTCCGCCCTAAGGATGAGATAGATTATTAAATGGTGTTTTTATTATTATGTTTTTGTACTAGGCTATGGACACACTCTTTTTCTTTATTTTTGGCCCCTTTAATTGGTTATGATTCATTTTGTATAATAAAACTTATTTTATGTTTTGTGATACTTAATTTACGTTGGTAGATATTGGCTCATCAATTTTATTTTATTTGTTAAGAAAGATGAAATTATAGTAGGAAGGGACGAATGTCTATGGATTGAGCAAAACCCAGATTCTTGCCCGGTCCGCTGTCTACAAGGATACCCAGTTATAAAAAAAAAATAGAAGGGCTCGGATGTCTCATATGATAATAAAATACACTATTCTTAGCTAATAATAATAATAGTGAAAAGCACTTTCCTTACTAAGTTAGTAAGGAAATTTTTTTGACTACATCACCTTATGGAATACAAGAAACATGATCTGATGCCACAAGGTTTTAAAGGACAAAATTCTATGAACTTTGGGAAAAATAATTCAAAAGAAAGTTATTTTCTCAATTAGATTATAATTTTAAATTTTGGGAGTTCAGTAGCCATCCATTCTCCAAACCTTGGATCATTCTTAAATTTTTTTTTTTCTTCTTTTCAATCTAAGCTTATCCATGAAATTTAGAAGGCTATGGTGTTGGATTACAACTCTAATAATCCATGAGGGTCTAACAACCCTTGGTATGATGTGATGGTGACTAGGGGTAAATCTAGGATTTTATTGTAGTGGGGGCAAACTATAAGTAATGGTACAATTGAAAAGCTCGAATATGAGTAATTTTGGGGGGAAATTCAAAGATTTTTGTTTGGAAGTTGAAGAAAAGACTGTTTAGGTCTTTTTCAGTTAGTCCATGAGATAGGGCCCAATCAAGAGACAATGTCATCTTCAAAAACTGTAAGGGATCTGGGGAAAAAATTGGAGGGAGATGATGGGGTGGGGGCAAATAAGGAGGGAAATGAGTGCGTGGGGGCAAATGATGCATGTATTTAGCTGAAAATACATGATTGTCTCAAAGTTCTATGGGGGCAATTGCTCCCACAACCTCCTTACCAGCTCTGCCCCAAGGATGAGATAGATTATTAAATGGTGTTTTTATTATTATGTCTTTGTACTAGGCTATGGACACACTCTTTTTCTTTATTTTTGGTTCCTTTAATTGGTTATGATTCATTTTGTATAATAAAACTTATTTTATGTTTTGTGATACTTAATTTACGTTGGTAGATATTGGCTCATCAATTTTATTTTTTTTGTTAAGAAAGATGAAATTATAGTAGGAAGGGACGAATGTCTATGGATTGAGCAAAACCCAGATTCATGCCCGGTTCGCTGTCTACAGGGATACCCAGTTATCAAAAAAAAAAAAGAAAAAAGAAGGGCTCGGATGTCTCATATGATAATAAAATACACTACTCTTAGCTAATAATAATAATAATAGTGAAAAATACTTTCCTTACTAAGTTAGTAAGGAAAGTTTTTTGACCACATCACCTTATGGAATACAAAAAATATGATCTGATGCCACAAGGTTTTAAATGACAAAATTCTATGAACTTTGGAAAAAAAAATTCAAAAGAAAGTTATTTTCTCAATTAAATTATAATTTTATATTTTGGGAGTTCGGTAGCCATCCATTCTCCAAACCTTGGCTTGGATCATTCTTAAATTTTTTTTTTTAATCTAAGCTTTTCCATGAAATTTAAAAGGCTATGGTGTTGGATTACAGCTCTGATAATCCATGGGGGTCTAACAACCCTTGATATGATGTGATGGTGACTAGGGGTAGATCTAGGATTTTATTGTAGTGGGGGCAAAGTATAAGTAATGGTACAGTTGAAAAACTTGAATATGAGTACTTTTGAGGGGAAATTCAAAGATTTTTGGTTGGAAGTTGAAGAAAAGACTATTTAGGTCTTTTCCAATTAGTCCATGAGAGAGGGTCCAATCAAGAGACAATGTCATCTTCAAAAACTGTAAGGGGGCTGGGGAAAAAATTGGAGGGAGTTGATGGGGTGGTAGCAAATAAGGAGGGAGATGAGTGAGTGGGGGCAAATGATGCATATATGTATTTAGTTGAAAATACATGACTGACTGTCTCAAAATTCTATGGGGCCAATTACCCCCACAACCTCCTTACTAGCTTCGCTCCTGATGGTGATAAGGATGAGATAGATTATTAAATGGTGTTTTTATTATTAAGTTTTTGTACTAGGTTATGGAGACACTCTTTTTCTTTATTTTTGGTCCCTTTAATTGGTTTTGATTCATTTTTTATGATAAAACTTAGTTTATGTTTTTTGATACTTAACTTGCATTGGTAGATATTGATTCATGAATTTTTTTTTATTTGTTAAGAAAGATGAAATTATAGTAGGAAGGGACGAATGCACAAGAAAAGACCCTTAATTTACAATCCGAATTGATGGCATCCTAGAAAAGCAAAAGCAATTTTTACTAGGTGGGAAGATCACTAAAATTAGTAAAATTTTCAGAACTGTTATGGAAACACCAAAGCTTGCTAACGCATCCGCCACTGCTATGCATTCTCTCCAATTATGCTGAATTTTCCAATTTAATCTTCCAAAAGTTTTTCTCGCACCAATAAAATTGTTTTCCATCTTCCACGACAAAGCATCTCCATGAAAGTTATTTTTTACTATAAGCATAGAATCAAGTTCCACCAACACATTAATATCATGTTGGTACAGGTCAAAATGATGTATGACATTTCTTCAATGTGAAGCACGCCCTTGAATTTGAAGAAAGAGAGGAGTTTCTTCCAAGCTCTATCGGGATCTCTCCTCCTCTTCATAACATGTGGCTCGTAAAATGCCACTAAATATGTTAGATAATCCATATACTTTCACATTTGTCACGTGGCCCTCTATTTTTTTTTATTAAAAAATAAATAATATTAGAGATGCTTTTTTGTCTTTTTCACCTATGTGGTTTGGACCTATAGCTCGGTTCTGGGGCGGAGCCAAGATTTTCTTGTAGTAGGGGCAAATTATGATAAATTGTATAGTTGAAGAACTTAAAAATAATTGATTTGAGAGAGAAACTTAGAGATTTTTTTATTAGAAATTGAATAAAAGGATATTTAAATCATTTTCAATTAGAATATGAGAAGGTCCGATCAAGAGGCAATGTCATCATCAAAAAATTGAAAGAATTGAAGAGTTGTTATTACAACTTTCAAAATCAATAAAATAAAAAAAGAATCTTTGACTTCAACTAAAACAAAAAAGAAAAAAGGAAATAGTTCTTTTATGTTTCACCAAAAAAGAAAAATATTACTTTTCTTATAAGTAATACTCAAGAGGTCTTCAATTCAAATCTTATCCTCAACAAAATAAGAAATAAAAAACTATGAATTTTACAATAATTACTACCTCCGCCCCTGGCTCGGTTGGTTTGACACTTTTCAAAACAACCTTGAGGTCTTGGGTTAATATGCCATAAAAAGTGATACCTATTTTGTTATTATTATTATTTTTTATATTTTTATATTTTATATTTTATGTTTTCAACCTATCTTGTTTCAACTATTTTAATATGTTAGAATTATAATGGTAAAATTGCATGGTATAACAATTAGAAAAGAAATATAGTAACAAAAAAATGGTTTGGAATTATTCAACTTGACCGACCCAAATCAAATAATTTGGTCGGGTTAAATCTAGATCTGGATTTAACCTAAGTAAAATGGTTCGGATATGATTTTAGCTAATAGGATCCGAGCCGGATTCGACTATGGATCTGATTATGAATGTTAATTCAGACCTGGCGATATACTTAGATCCGACTCAAGCCCCAATCATTTTAAACCCTACAACCAACTTAGCTATGGGTCTAAGACTCTAAGACCTTTTCATAGCAATGATATTAGAACTTACAAATAATCATCATAAGTGATTTTATTATATGGTGTGACTTTACAATAAAATCATTTATGATATTTACTCATAACATAATGGTGTTGTACTATCGAAGTGCTTTTTAATTTTAATTGGTAAACTGTTGTTCTATGGGAACTCACCCACTCTTATTTATTAAAAATACTAGTTAGAATAACTTCAACTATTGTTTTCAGAGTGAGATGATTCATTGGGAGAAATTATTCGACATGCCTACACATCGACTTTGCTTCAAGAAGAAGATAGCCAGTGACTCGGCTTTCTCGTTTTCGCAAAAGCTCAAAAACTTCAATTATAACTTATGGAAATCATGTATGGACCCATACATTATGGATCACGATCTCTAGGACGTGACATGTAGAGACAACACGGTGTCGCTAGAAGACCCTACGTCGAAGACGAAGTGGAACGCCGAGACTGGTCGAGCTATCTACGCACTAAAGCAATCCGTATAAGACGACATGTTGGTTAGTATATCGGATGTGAAGACACCAAAAGAGGCATGTGACATATTTGCTGGTCTATTTTCAATGAAGAACATACATCGCTCTCAACTTTAGAAAAAGGAGATTGGAAGCCTTGAACAAGGAAAACTCTCTGTGGTAGAGTATTTCCTTCGCATGAAGACAATGTGGAGGGAGTTGTCCTTATTGGATCTAGAGAATAAAATCTTAAATGCCAATATAAGGAGACTTTTTATCAACGACCTATGATTAGAATATATGGTGTAGCCTTCTGTGGATGAGTTAAAAGATTTGCTCATTAGCCACGAGATGGTGCTCGTCAAAATTGGTACCTTAAAGATTGAAAACAAAGAAGAAGCCATGTTCTCCAAAGATTCAAAAGGAAAGTGACGAGGCGAATTCAAATCAAAATGCAGTAAAGGTGATTCGAAAAACGGAAGAGTTACCAACGTCAACAGAAACAACGACAAAAAGACACATGATAAGCATATTAAAAAGTAGGGATTGCTGTGAGACTTAACGAGAAGAGAAAGGCTAGAATGTCCTCGAGAGGGGAATCAAATCCTACAAAAGGTCAGGATGGAAGGGCTGCAGTGATTCATGTAGTCTTGAAATAGGAACCTAAGAAGTTGGGGCAAGACAAGAATGACAGGAGAGTAAAGAGGTTGCGGGTGAACATTTCATGCACTTTACATGACTAGGAACGGACCAACTAAGTAGAATGAGACATATGGCTACTAGACATTACCTTCACTTAGAATGACTTAGAGGGTGTGGTAAGGCCATATTATGATGCTCTGGTGGTAATTTTTTAGGTTGGCACCTTTACTTTTAAAAAAATATTGATTGATAGCGACAGCTCAATTGGCATTTTGTACGCCTTAGTCTTCCAGAAAATGAGGTTGAACATGAGTGTACTAACCCAAGCAGAAGCTCCTTTGATTGGATTTGATGGAAGGTCAAGCCAACCTTGGGGAGATAATTTTTCCTGCGCAGGTAAGACTTGTGACTTTAATGACCAGGTTTAATAGTCTTTGAAGCAAGCTCTCCATACAATGTCATTCTTAGTAGATGGTGGACACATAAGATGAGGGTTGTCCCGTTGACGTATTACTAGGTCTTGAGGTTCCCAATCTCGCAGGGGATGTGGGAAATTAGGGGAGATCAAATGGTAGTCTAGGTGTGCGCATTGGGCCAAGAGAAGTGAGTAGGAGGTAAAGGCTAGTAATAGACATTACATGAAGGGGAGGTGAGCAGAATAGACTACTACGCCCGGAAGGGAAGTGGTAAATGAAGATGTAAAGAAGTTGGTCAGAGTAGGATTCATTAAAGAAGTGCAGTTTTCCAACTAGATAGCCAACATTGTGGCAATACTAAAATAAAATGGGAAGGTCAAGGTGTGTATCAATTTTAGAAATTTCTATAAAGCCTACGTAAAGGACAGCTTCCCAATACTTAGGATTGACCAACTAGTGGATGTTATGATAGGGCATGCAAGATTGTCCTTCATGGATAGCTATTCTAGTCATAATCAGATTCAACTCTGCACTGAATATCAAGAGAAGACTACCTTTTGTAGACACCCCATTTTTTCATCCGCCTGATTAATCAACTCGTCAACCCGATCGCAATGATTCCCAATGATGGATGTGTATTCTATTGCTTTATTTTGTTACCAGATGTGTTTCAGAAATCCGGATGAGATATCTCGAACTGACAAAACCTTAGAAACCATGCTACGCTAAGAAAATACGACCCCAAAAACATAGAAATCATCATCTTGCAGACCAAAAAGAAGCTTCACGATAAAAATCACTAAAAATTTACCAAATTACCAAAATACCCCTAAACTCAAGACAACCCTATAGCCTACGTTACGCTTAAGAAAACTCTCTCGAACACATAAAATAACAAATTTGAACCAAATAAATCTTTCATTTCACACAAATTTAACAGAATTTGACAAAATACGAAAATGCCCTCATAAAGTTCACAACCATTTCACATAAAAATTTTCATAAATGACACAAACCAACATTCTCATTGAATTCCTTACGAAAAACCGATTCTAAAACATCCTAGAACATTAAAAACCGACTTAAAACGTGAAAAGTCCTCTCCGGGGGCAAAACGGTAATTTCATAATTTTCATAATTAAAAAATTCGAAATTAATAAATAAAACATTAGATAATTAAAGTGAAACATTAATGAAATTAATTTAAAATTTGAACCTAAAAATCGATCAATCGGACTCTTAGGCAAAATTGTTGAGAGTTCGTGGGATATTTCTTTAAGGACCCCTCCATTTGGGGGTCCAAAGAATTAAAGAAATAATGGAAGGGGGTTCTCCAAAAATTAAAAGTCAATCAAGCAAGACTAAGGTCAAGGTATTAAATTCAATCAAGTGAGACTAAAGTCAAAATTAAAGTCAATTAAGCAAGACTGAAGTCAAGATATTAAAGGTCAATCAATTAAGACTAAAGTCAAAACATTAAAAGTCAATCAAATAAGACCAAAAGTCATAATAGAATTCTAATTAAATAATAACTTTATCTGATAGAGTTCTAACTTAAAAATAATTCTACCTAAAACAATTCTAATTAAAACACAATTCTACCTAAAATAAGTCTAACTAAAACACAACTCTAATTAAAAGATCTCTCATTAAACATTAACTCTATCCAAATCAACCCCTAAAAACATCTATAAATAGAGGTGCTCACACCCTATTTTCGTATAAAATGATAAACCCTAAGAGAAGTAGGTCTAGAAGCTCCCCTAGCCCCCCATAAACCCTAGTTTTGGAGCCCCAACTCCTTACATAACATCCCTCCTTCAATTTTAGTCTAGAAAACACCTAAAATCCCTCAAAAAATACCCCCAAATCCGCAACAAACTTGAAGAGTTCAGATCCAAAAATAAGGAGATACCTTGATCTAGGAGATCCGAAGTCAAATCCGGAGACAGAACGAAGCAAGGGAGTACAGTACAAGCAGCTCTTTTTGTCAGATCTGAGGGAACAAAATCCTTGCTATCGGAAAGGTATGTAATTTTTTTATTTTTATCTAGGTTTTTAGCAATGTGATATATTTGGGAAGTTAGTAGAGACCGGCTTTGGCCGGCGGGGTTGGTGCCTAACACCTTCCAACCCCGTAACATGATCCCCGAATTCAGATTTTTTATGGTAGATTAGTTCTTTTTATCCATGTTAGAGTCAGTTTGGTTCCTAGACCACAATAACTAGGTGGCGACTCCCAAACCTCAAGGGTCAAAAGCGGATCCGCGAACCCCGCGGATCGAGGGCGCTTTCAGTGGCGACTCTGCTGGGGACTATTGAGGATCAAACTTGAAAAACCCCAAGTATGGGAGCATTGCCAAGATGACCTAGTTTTTTTTTATTTAGTTGGATTTATTTTATTTATTTTTTCTCTTTATTTATTTTTTTATCTTGATTGTAGATGATTTTGGGTATTGCATTTTTTTTTTCCAATTAAGGATCACTTTTTGATGACTCCTAAATAATAAAAGATTCAAATTAACCTATGAAAATGATGGAATGATGGAGGTTGGATAGAAATATTAAAACGTTTTTAGAGAATATTCTAGCAGGAATTAAGTCTGGGAGCCTTTTAATAAAATATAGATCTCGTCGAGTATATTAATTTAGAATCTGAGTTCACTCAATTTCGTTATCGGAAGCCTTAGATATCATCGATGCAAGTTCAATCTGTAAATCTGAAATTATTTCTGAATGAAAGTTGGGACAGCAACGTTAAAACTTTTTTACAGAATATTCTAGTGAGAACTAAGTCTAGAAACCTCTTAATAAAACGTAGATCTCGTTGAGTAGATTAATTTAGAATCTGAGTTCACTCAATTTCGTTATCGGAAGCCTTAGATATCATCGATGCAAGTTCAATCTGTAAATCTGGAATTATTTCTGAATGAAAGTTGGGACAGCAACTTTAAAACTTTTTTACAGAATATTCTAGTGAGAATTAAGTCTAGGAACCTTTAATAAAATGTAGATCTCGTCGAGTAGATTAATTTAGAATCTGAGTTCACTCAATTTCGTTATCGGAAGCCTTAGATATCATCGATGCAAGTTCAATCTGTAAATCTGGAATTATTTCTGAATAAAAGTTGGGACAGCAACGTTAAAACTTTTTTACAGAACATTCTGGTGAGAATTAAGTCTAGGAACCTATTAATAAAATGTAGATCTCATCGAGTAGATTAATTTAAAACTTGAGTTCACTCGATTTCGTTATCGGGAGCCTTAGATATCATCGATGCAAGTTCAGATTGTATTTTCCTAATTTACAGAAAATCTGAATTTATCTAATGTTGGCACAATTAATGTTCTTGAGAGTGAGCTCATCTCAACCATTGTCATTCTATCATCAATGTAACACCTATTGGAATCTCGATTTATTTTGGATCACCCAAAAGTGATCATTGATTGGACCTTAAAAATTATAAAAATTATGCCTATTGCAATGTTTGTTTGATCATTATCATATGCCATATTTATTGATTAATTTACCATGATCTTGCTTGAAATACATGATTGATGTTGATCGTAATGTTAATGTGCTTGTGTGATGGGAATAATGTGATCTTAATTGAATATTCATATGATTTGAATGATTTTGGTTTTGATTAAATGTATGATTGGTTTGATTGGATCCATGGCCCATTTGTTTGAAAAAGGTCCCGGGCACACCCCACCCTGTTTTGCACACACCACATGCACGTTTACTGTTTTACTCACTTACACGTCCCATTTAGCCAACGTGGCACTAGTGCGTGGCCCGGTCTCTTCGGAGATGCGACGTCATTCATGAAATCCACAACTCCAGTCACGTACCTTAGGGTATATCAAACTGAGGGCATCAATACCATCTGATCAGGTTATTCTGAGAAGTATGTTGATGCACCCAGGCTGGAGCAACCTGAGCCTTTGACCTATTGTAAGCCACACAGTCACATGTCCCGATTGCCAACGTAGTACTAGTACGTGGTCGGTCCCCTCGTGGGATGCCAAACCATTTATGAAAGCTACAACTCTTGACTCGTACCCGTAGGTATAAAAGATAGTCTAAGTATATCAATTGTACTTCTTGGTCAAAACTGGTGCCTAAGCAAGATCTTGCCCCACTGTACCCTACTGTACGAGGGGGATAGACTACGTCTATTCTAGACGAGAGGTATTTAAGTGGGCCCTTGTTCAGCATTGTGCGCCACCTCTCAACTGGAGATCGAACTGGCTGTTTTTGGCTTCAGAGAAGTGAATTGAGGTTTTAGATTATCACCTATACGGTATATCAAACCAAGTCACCACGTATCGAAAGGTATATAGGTGTGCTTGGGCAAGGGTGGCTAGATAAAAATGCATTGCACGTAGTAAACCTAGAGTCTAGAAGCCTTCCTATAGGTCACGACCCGAATTGACTATGGGTGTTCCTAGGTTGCTTTATTCAATCCAACCAACAGGTAGGTGGGCAGACCAATCCAGAATAATCAAACAAAACCCGCAATATCGGTCCTACCCAATCGGTGAAATGTACTGATTAATTTGAACCACTTAAACCAGTTGACCCAATGGACAAATGGATCAAACTGATCAATACCAAATCAGTTGGACTAATTGGTTTCACTTTTAAAGATCCAGACCACTTTATCTAGAAAGATTCGATCTTAAGATCAAATTAATTTATCTGATCAAAGGTTCAATCCCAATCAGGGGTAGATCCGCATCTAACCTTTCTCACTTTCTTGGTCACTATAGACTTATGGTGCATTTGGATTTGATATTTTCCACCGGACTTGGGCTATTCTATATCGAAACTTTAATCATGTGGATAAGAGTCAAACCTTCATAATTGATGGTTAATCTTAGGTGTCCCTAAACGTTCTAAACCCTCTGTAGTCATGAAATGTTCACAATGAACCTCAATACTACATTGTTTGGAGTCGCCACCATTCTTTTTTGGAAATGGGTGTGAATGGGCACCCGAATTGATTTTTTGAAAACCATTTTTTCCATGGCATTGTAGTGACTCTCATTTGTTGGAAAGGGCAAGGTCTACCTAAGATCTAGGTAAGGAGGTCCGATTAGAGGATGGGGAAGGTGTTAGGCACCCCATCCTCTCCACCAAAGGTGGTTACCTTGCTTGGCCATTTTATTTTGTAAAAAATTCAAGAAAACAAATATTAAAATGCATGAGAATGTATGGTAAGAGTGGTGTGTGCATTAAGTGGAATATTCCCTTAACAAAGGGTTTTTGATTTTTAACATGACATTAGGGGCATTCTATGGAAAAGAATGACCCATGTAGCCACATTAAATTTATGAATATGAATGTAGGTTTGAACTTTTAGAGAGACTCCATGATGGAGTTCCCTTAAGGCCACAACCATGATGCATGTATGCATGGCTAGAAACTTAGTGTTTCACCCCATCAAGAGGGTGACACATTTCTTCATCATTGCCATGCATAGGTGAGTGTGTGCATTGTGTACAATATGATGCATGAGATTGAGGTGAAAAGGGCTTCAACCCCCATCCTTTCGATCGAAACTTAGTCCAATCTACCGGGGACGGGAGAGGGTATACATTACATCCTAAGGCTTTCTAAAAATAAAATAAAGAGAGGGTTAGAAGAAGAGAATGCAAACTTTGAAATAAGTAAACTACATCTTAAACCCTACCTTGTCCCTTGATGGTAAACTTGGACCTTGAAGAGTAGGCTTGAGAGATGAATGAGATGGTTAAAGGTTGAGTTGAAGTTTAGAAGATGAGAGAATGAGTAGGAATTTTTGTAGAGTTTTAGGTTGAGAGATGGGGGCTTGAGAGCATGAGTTGTTCATGGAAATTGAGGGTATTTATAGAGTTTTTGGAAGACTTTTGGGGATAAAGTGGTCCAACCCTAAAATGAAGAAAATGGACATGAGATTTAGGTTATTTCTTTTTGAATTTTTCATTTGTATGGGGGTAAAGATGACATTTGTGAAGAAACCCTAAAGCATGCTTTGATCCTTGGTTTTTTGGTAAATAGAGGTGAGAGAACAAAAGTACTTTTGGGAGGGTGAATGGGGGAGTGACATGTGTAAAGGGAGTGGTGGGTGGTAAAAAGTAGATCTTGGTTTATTTGTAAATAACTCATAAAGCAAGGGTGGAAGTGTAGTTTTGAAATGGACCAATGGGAAAACAAAAGCACATTTGGGAGGGTGAATAAGAGGATGACATGTGTAAAGGTGAAGTGGTAGGTGAAAAGTAGACTTTGGTTCATTTGTAAATAACAAATAAAGCAAGGGTGGAAGTATAATTTTGAAATGGACCAATGGGAAAACAAAAGCACATGGGAGGGTGAATAAGAGGATGACATGTGTAAAGGTGAAGTGGTAGGTGAAAAGTAGACTTTGGTTCATTTGTAAATAACAAATAAAGCAAGGGTGGAAGTATAATTTTGAAATGGACCAATGGGAGAACTCCATGTATGTACTTGAAGATTCTCACCTTTTGAGGGTATAATGGGAAGTTCCCTCACCTTTATGGATTATTACCAAAGACCAAAAACCTTTTTGGTTTGACTAAACCTTTTGAGAGGGCATTCTTGAGTTTTCACAAAGGGAAAGTTGACCCTCCAATTAGATGATGCATTGGGTATTGGGGGCTTATGAGGTATCAAAATGTGTCATCATATAAGGGGTGAGAGAATGGACTTGGGTTTGGGTTTGGGATATGGACTTGGATTTGGGCTTAGGATGGACTTGGTTTTGGGTTAGGGATGTGGACTTGGGTTTGGGCTTAGGATGGACTTGGTTTTGGGTTAGGACATGGACTTGGATTTGGATTTGGGATGGATTTGGATTTAGGTTTGGGTGATGGGCATAGGTTTAAGTGGATTAGGGACAAGGCATGGGCATGCAATGATATGAGATGATGCATGTATGCATGAAAATGATTCAAAATAGCAATGTGGGTCCGTCGAAGAACTTGAGTTCTAAATCGAAATTAATTCGAGAAAATTTGGATTTTCCTATGGGTTCGTGCAAATTGGGGTGTCTACAGCTGCCCCTCTTTGCAGGAGTTGCTTGCAAAGAACTGCAAAGAATAAATAGACCCTTTATTTGCACGAATCCGAAATAATTTATTGCATGACGATTAACAACGCCGGATGGATTGAAGAATTTTTTGTAAAATGTGGCTACCCAAGCACGGGGTCTGACAGGATTAGCCTTTTTGAAACCCTGATTTCGTGGCACGGAGCTCGTTTGAAATCTTAGATACCATTTTTTATGATTTTTGGAAGTGATTGGCGTTTTGAACCATGCAATGCAATTTTGAGATATTTTTTTTTTTTTTCCCTCCTTGATTTTGCATTTCGAACTTAGTTTCCTCTTCATGGAAGTTATAGGATCATCTTGAGAGAGCTTAATGTGACGTGACCATCATTGAGAAAGACTTGCATGATGGTATAATATTTGAGTATTTGGTGTGTCATCAAGCCTCGGATGTGAAAAGCATCATCGTTGACCAAGCTGCTCAGGTCAAGCCCTAGAGGATGTCTTGTTGCCTTTTACGCTTGTCAGAGAAATGCTTGAGTATTACTTTGCCCGTTATTCCTTCTTGTACCCTGCTTTTAATGATAATGATGTAATACTATTTGAAATGAATGAAATAGGTTTTTTTTTTTACATAGTGGCCTCAGATATATCTACTGCTTTCGAAAACACTTGATTTTAATAAAAGTCCTAGATTCTTCGTCATTGGCCAAGAATAGTAATTTTGATGATGCATTTTTTTTGTTTTAGGTTTTAAAAGATTCCCTTTGTCGAATAATCTGTGACAGACTGTGTTTGAAAACTCTGAAAGTTAACGATCATGGTGCCTTTGCCAAATGTCGAGGATACAAGTGTCAGCTAATCCTTAACCTCTTTAGAGTCATCCCCGAGATTGAAAATTTTGACTGAGTTATCTTAGTTGCATCTGTTGGAACATTGAGGATTTCGAGATTTTCGCCGTTCACAGTTTATACTCTTGCGGGCCAGGAGTTGTTTTTTTTTTTTTTTTTTTTTTCCTTTTTTTTTTTTTTTTTTTGTTTTTTTTTTTTTTTTTTTTTTTTTTTTTATTTTTTTCATTTTTGCCCCTGGCGCCAATTACGGTTTTCACCAGACCCGATTTCCACATTTTTGCGCATCGACGCCCTTTTTGGGTTTTCATCGTGCCGGTGGTTTTGATCTTGCCATAGCCTGATTTTTTTACTACCACAGTGCCCTGACGGGTTTTCACCATGCCCTTTCAGTTTATGCTTACTTTATAGATTTTTTGCTTTGAATACCTTTTCGGTTTCTCTATGCCCCTTGTGGCTTGGTGACTCAAGTTGAGCTGCGAGGTCGAACACTCTACTCTTCTAGTGGCGCTCTTTCTTGAGTAACAGATCTGGACTCCCCTCTCGAGTTCCTCCGACGATTTTCATGGTACGGTGACTCAAGTTGAGCTTCAAGATCAATGACTCTACACTTCAAGTCGCTCTTTTTTTTCAAATATTCGACCTGGTCCCCCTCTCTCGATCTTCCAACGACTTTGGTGGCTTGAAATCTGATTTAAGTGGCGAGATAGACTGTACTGACGATGTCTTCCATGACGTGCTTCCACCGTGATTGAGATGCTTTGAACCATTCCCTGATCTGAGAGGACTTTTAAATAGGACGAAACATAGGCTTAGGCTAGGTTGTGAAAGGATGTAAAGAAGGCTGAGTTTGGATTTATTGAGGGGTAGTTTGGACACGGGGTTCGTCTATTTTTGTTTCTAAAATATGATCTATGTCTCCTCCCGTCGTCACACGAACTTATTTAGGTAGGAGATTTGGGTCGAGTTTGAGATCAGACATTCGAGATTTTTGACTTTTTTTGATTTTTTGTACTTTTAGCCGTTCACAGTTTATCCTCATGCGGGCCAGGAGTATGCTTTGGTATTTTTGTTTTGACTTTTGGTGATTTTTTTTTTTTTTTTTTTTTTTTGTGGTGACTTGCCCCGATCTTAGGTTGAGAAATGAATGTGATGGCTCAAAAAGGTTAACTAAGGGTAGATAGTTGTTCAGGTAGTGGAAAGATGGCCTCTCTTCATTTCAAAGGATGACTTCAGGCGTAATATTTTTTAACGGTGTCAGCATTGATCGGTTGCGGAAAGACTTCCCCGTCCATCTCTGTGAGAATCAGCGCTCCTCCGGACAGTACTTTTGGACGACGAATGGTCCCTCGTAATTTGGACGAAACTTTCCTCTCGCATCTTCCTGTATTGGCAAGATCTTCTTCAGAACTAAGTCTCCGGGTACAAACTCCCGAGGTCGAACCTTCTTGTTATAAGCACGTGCTATTCTTCGTTGATAAGTTTGCCCATGGCAGATTGCTGAAAGTCGTTTCTCCTCTATTAAGTTTAACTGGTCGAACCGGGCTTGGACCCATTCTGCCTCCTCCAATTCAACTTCTTTTAAGATTCGGAGGGGGGGAATCTCGACCTCAACGGGCAAGACTGCTTCCATTCCGTATACCAATGAGTAGGGTGTTGCCCCAGTCGAAGTTCGGATTGACGTTCGGTAAGCATGTAGAGCGAAGGGCAACATTTCATGCCAATCCTTGTAAGTAACAGCCATTTTCTCAATGATCTTCTTGATGTTTTTTTTGGCGGCTTCAACTGCTCCATTCATCTTTGGTCTGTAAATGACTGAGTTGTGATGGGTGATCTGAAAATCCTTGCACATCTTAGACATATCTTTGTTCTTGAGATTTTTGGCGTTATCAGTTACTATCCCGCTTGGGAGGCCGTACCGACATATGATGTTGTTCTTCACAAACTTCAAGACATTGCCTCTAGTAACATTGGCGTAAGATGCTGCTTCTACCCATTTCGTAAAGTAGTCTATGGCGACTAAGATGAAGCGATGCCCATTGGAAGCTTGAGGATTGATCTGCCCGATGACATCCATGCCCCAAAGTGAGAAGGGCCAAGGAGAAGTCATATTGTGCAATTCTGAAGGTGGTGCATTGATTTTGTTGGCGTAGATTTGACACAAATGACACTTCCGAACATGTTGGTACCCATCACTTTCCATGGTCATCCAGTAGTAACCCATTCTCATAATCTTCTTTGCGAGCATATGTCCATTCATATGAGGTCCACATATCCTCCATGCACGGTCTCGATCAAGCGTTGAGCTTCTGTCTGTGTTACACACCTGAGGAGGACCTCGTGATGCGACTTTTTGTACAAGACTCCGCTACTCAAGAAAAACTGTCTTGCCAATCTCTGAATAGTCTTTCGGTCCGTTGTTGTGGCATCGGGTGGGAAAGTTCGGTCCTCTAAGAATGCCTTGATGTCTGCGTACCATGGTTTTTCCTCTGGTTCTTCGATCTCCACAGGTAAGCAATATGCTGGCTCATCTTGAATACCAATCTCAAGAGGGTCAACTATGGTATCTTCAGAGATGCTGATCATTGAAGCCAGAGTAGCCAATGCATCTGCAAACTGGTTCTTAGCCCTTGGCATATAAGTAAAGGAGATTCGGGTGAAGTTTGAACTTAGATCTTCAAGATACTCGTGATACGGCACTAGTCTCTGCTCTCGAGTCTTCCATTCCCCTGTTGTCTGGTAGACTACCAGACTTGAGTCTCCAAATACATCTATTTCATCCACTTCGAAGTCGATTGCTGCTTTCAACCCCATAATGCATGCTTCGTATTCAGCTTCGTTGTTCGAACATTGGAACCTCAATCTAACCGCAATGGGGATATGGGTCCCGTCTGGCTTAACCAGCACTGCCCCCATTCCATTTCCCTTTTGATTTACTACTGCTCCATCGAAATACATTTTCCAACTAGATTCTTCATTGTCGCTCTCGGCTTCAGCAAACAAAATGGCTTCATCAGGAAAATTTGTCTTTAGCGGTTCATAGTCGGGCAGTGGGTGTTCCGCTAAGTGGTCAGCAATGGCTTGTCCTTTGATGGCTTTTTGAGTGACATAGGTGATGTCGAACTCAGATAATAGTAGCTGCCATTTTGCGGTGCGTCCTGTTAGTGCCGGCTTCTCGAAGAGATACTTCAAGGGATCCATCCGAGCAATGAGCATAGTCGAGTAACTGAGCAAGTAGTGGCGTAGCCGTTGTGATGCCCAGACAAGGGCACAACATGTTTTCTCGAGAGTCGAATAATTCACCTCGTAACTTGTGAACTTCTTGCTAAGGTAATAAGGGCCTGCTCTTTTCGACCTGTTTCATCGTGTTGCCCCAGTACGCAGCCCATGGAGTTTTCTTGCACGGAAAGATACATCAGTAGAGGTCGACCTGATGTAGGAGGAACTAGAACAGGCGGATTAAGCAAGTATCTCTTAATCTTGTCGAAAGCTTCTTGACAGTTTTCATTCCATTCTTTTGGCTCATTCTTTTTTAGTAGTTTGAATACTGGCTCACAGATCGGAGTTAGTTGTGGATGAACCGACTAATGTACTGAATTCTCCCTAAGAATCCCCTGATCTCTTTCTCTGACTTGGGTGGCTCCATATTTATGATGTACTTGTTCGTTTTAGCTGGATCGATTTCAATGCCTCTTCTACTGACAATGAACCCCAATAACTTCCCTGATGTGCCCCCAAATACACACTTTGCCGGATTAAGCCTTAAGCTGTACTTCCTTAATCGATCAAACAATTTCTTCAAGTTTACCAGATGATCCTCATCGAGGTTAGATTTGGCTATCATGTCGTCCACATATACCTCTATCTCCTTGTGAATCATGTCATGAATAAGGCAGTCATGGCTCGTTGGTAAGTTGCCCCAGCGTTCTTGAGACCGAATGGCATGACCTTATAGTAAAAGGTACCCCAAGGTGTAATGAATGCAGTCTTCTCTTGATCTTCTTCTGCCATTTTTATTTGGTTGTAACCCGAGAATCCATCCATGAAGAGAACATACCGTGCCCTGCTGTATTATCGACCAGAGTGTCGATGTGCGGTAATGGAAAGTCATCTTTAGGACTGGCTTTATTCAGATCATGGTAGTCCACGCACATACGTACTTTTCCATCTTTCTTTGGTACAGGAACGACATTAGCGAGCCACTCAGGGTAAGTGGATACTGCGAGAAATCCTGCTGGAACTGCTTCATTACTTCATCTTTGACCTTAAGTGTCCACTCTGGTTTCAGCCTTCGTAATTTCTGTTTGATCGGCTTGCTTCCCGCTTTGATTGGTAATTTGTGAACGACTAGATCTGTGTCTAAACCAGGCATGTCTTGGTAGGACCATGCGAAGACATCTTGGTACTGCTGTAAAAACTTTGTCATCTCCTCTTTCTGTTCAATTGTTAATAAGGCTCCGATTTTAACGATCCGTGGGTCATCTTCGGTGCCTAGGTTCACTGAGTTTGTATCCTCTATATTTGGCTGAACACCCTTCTCGTGACGTTCTATGAGTTCTTTGATTTCTCTTGGAGGATATTCAACCTCTTCCTCTAACTCTTCTTCAATCCCCATGAGATCAAAGTCGAGCTCGAGGTCAAAGTCGTGTTCTTCTCTTTCATACTCTGTTCTGTCACAAGGCTCATTCAACTGAGAAAATTCTTTGAAAACCTTGGGTATTTTGAAGATTTCTGATTTTTTTGAATTTTTGAGAATATTTGATTTTTTTGAATTTTGGAGAGTTTTTGATTTTTTTGAGTTTTGAAAGATTTTTGATTTTTTTTGGATTTTGAAAACTTTTTGATTTTTTTGGATTTTGTGGACTATCTGTATTCCTAAAACACGATAAAGAAAAATCATGCAAATTCATTAGCAACGAAGGTGAGCCCCCAAAACAGTCTTGCTCCGAGGACGAGGGCTCATTATGGTCCTCGGGTAGATGAGATTTTGTTAATGACGTTTTTTTTTGGAGGCCGTAGGGATTCTGGACCCCATGGCGGCCTCGTAAGTGATTGGGTATTCCTCCCAATTCTTGAAAACTTGCCCTTCTTGTGCAGGGCGGATAAGTTGGGAGAGTGACTCCCTTGATGGTTCAGATATAACCATCACTTCCGAGTGACTGTCGTCAAATCCGGGCGACGTAGGTATTTGTAAGGTGGGTGGAATTACGACAGATCCCCAAGAAGTGCAAATTGGTGATACATTATCCTCAGGAGAACATGAGAGAGTAGTAAACTTATTTGAGAAATTCAACAATGTTTCTTGCATGATCTCATAAGGATATATGGATGGATTGTATAAAAATATAGATCAAGACATAAAGTCGAGTGATTTCAAAGTCAAAGATTATTGGTCAAAAATGATATAGGTTGAAGCATCGACAAAGACACTAAGACTTACAAGTGGATCTACCAGGTTTCTCACTCAAAAGAGGAGAATTTTCATTCATAAGAGAATAAAAGATTTTCTCGAAGTTTTAGAGTTAGAAAACTCAATCATACTCGATTTCACAAAAGAAGACTGAAGAATATTCATTCTCAAAAGAAGACCTTGCTCGACAGAACAATTCAGATATCGAATTCCTGAAACTTTGACCAAGTCAAGCAGTATTCACCAAAGGAGGCCTTTTTTGGTCGAACCATTTTCCTGTCTTACCAAGATGAAGATAACCTTCTTTAGCCTCTCGTAGCCTTTAAAAAAAATCAATAGCATTTTTTTTCTAAACCACGCCGACCAACCTTGGGAGGGAATCTTAGTATGAACTACGTTTTGACCTGATCACAAAAGAAAAAATAAATATATTTGGGGTACGTAGGCAACCTGAGAAATTACTTCAGGCCCGGTCATGAAAAAATATATTCTCTTAAGGAAAGTATCATCCAAAAGGAAAATCCCCTATTAAAAGGTTCAAAAGAAGATAATGCCAAACTAGAGGCATTAGCAAAAAAAAAAAAAAAAAGAATGCCAAACTAGGGGCATTAGAAAAAAGAATCAAAAGATTGATAAAAAGAAAAGAATGCCAAACTAGGGGCATTAGAAAAAAAATCAAAATAATTGACAGAAAAAAGAGAATATAAGACTAGGGGCATTTTGGAAAGTTGAGCCTTATATCTTTTCTTTCTAAGCCATATCCTAAGCTCACCTATTAAGTCCTCTTGAATGCTAATTGACTCGGTTAAGGTGCAAGGAACTGAGAAGTTGTCGAGTTGGTTATACAAGATCATCAAGAAAAAAAAGAGAAGCCCGCTAAGTCGAAAACCTGAAAAGGCGACTTAGGCAAAATTTAGGGCATAACCATAAAAAAGAAACCCTGCTAGGTTGAAAACCTGAAAAGGCGACCTAGGCAAAAATCAAGGCATCATCAGAAAAAGAAAAAATAAAGCCCGCTAGATTGAAAACCTGAAGAGGCGATCTAGGTAAAAATTAAGGCATCATCAAATGGAAGGAAAAGTCTCATCAAGAAGAAAAATTCAGAAGGAAGCTTGTACAGAAATTACAGAACCATTCAAGCCACGATATTTGTCTTTTAGCCAAGAGCTCACATCCGATGAAGACAATATTGAAGTCGAAAAAAATCAAAAGTCATCTTGAACATTGTAGGATCTTCAAAAGTATGTTTACTTGTTCAAGTGTTCGCTAATGGAAGATGTAGAATCATCAACCACTTTGAAGAGGAAGATCTTCTATTATAATATTTATTAAGATTTTTTAAGTCCAGCTCAAGCATTTTTCAAAAGAAATTCTAAAGAAAATGATCAATTCTTTATTGCACATATGATAATCTTAAGAATCTTAAATTTAAGAGAATGTTAGTTCTTCTATCTGTCATACATCAGAGTTCATATTTTTCAAGCGTAATCCATTCTATCAGTCTCGTAGTCAAGTTTCAATTAAAGCCAACCTTGGAACTAGGGGCATTTTTGAAAGTCATTTAATTCCAAAGTTTTGTTCTTAATCACATGATAAAATGAAAATCTTATTTAAAAGTCCGATGAAGTCAATGATAATTATGAATCCAAATACATGATAAGCTAATAAAGGCCTGATCTTTCAAACTTTGAGCTCGATTTTGAATCATAGAATCAATTAATAGGATTGTTTAAGTTCCTATAAACTAAGCCCGAGAAACGTGACTTAGTAAGTTCGAGTCTGAGAAACGAGACTCCATTTTTTGAATCGTAGAATGAATAGGCTTTTTGAAGTGCCTACAAACCTAAGTTCGAGTCCGAAAAACGAGACTCCAACTTTTTGAATCATAGAATGAATAGGCTTTTTGAAGTGCCTACAAACCCAAGTTCGAGTCTGAGAAATGAGACTCCAACTTTTTGAATCATAGAATGAATAGGCTTTTTGAAGTGCCTACAAACCTAAGTTCGAGTCCGAGAAACGAGACTCCAATTTTTGAATCATAGAATGAACAGGCTTTTTGAAGTGCCTACAAACCTAAGTTCGAGTCCGAGAAACGAGACTCCAACTTTTTGAATAATATATAGGCTTTTTGAAGTGCCTATAAACCTAAGTTCGAGTCCGAGAAACGAGACTCCAACGTTTTGAACCATAGGCTTTTTGAAGTGCCTATTAACCTTAGTTTGAGTCCGAGAAACGAGACTCCAATTTTAATAGGATTGTTTAAGTTCCTGTAAACCTTAGCCAGAGTCCGAGAAATGAGACTCCAGCTTTGTTTGAAATCATATTGAATTAATAGGATTGTTTAAGTTCCTTAGCTTGAGAAGCTTGGCTACAATAGGCTCCAGTCCGATAAATGAGACTCAAACTTTTTCGAACTCTAAAGAAGAATTTCAAATAGGATTTAACGAAATTCTTACAATGTTATAACTCCAATTACCTTTGTTAAACCTTGCTATGATTGTTTTCGTTGTATAAGTACATCTCAATTTTGAATCATTATTGTCAGTGAGAGAAGATCTCTAGGACCTGGCACATTTTTACTCAGTTTCACACAACATCACACCATTGCACACACGTACACTTTTGTATTAGTCAGGGAGAATTTTCTAAAATTCGAGGATCTGATATCGTCAGTGAGAGTTCAAGCTCGAGGACTTGACAACCTTTTAGTTCGAGGAGAGTTTTACCCTCAAGGATCTGAACGCCCCGACGAATTGCTAAATCAGGCTGCAAAATGAACTGTCAGTAGCTTTGGCATTCGGATATCGCACTATCTACCAAAATAGATTTGCTATCTAGTTTGCTTCAACCCTCTGCCAAAGAGGGGCATCTGTAGACACCCCATTTTTGCATCCGCCTGATTAATCAACTCGTCAACCCGATCGCAATGATTCCCAATGATGGATGTGTATTCTATTGCTTTATTTTGTTACCAGATGTGTTTCAGAAATCCGGATGAGGTATCTCGAACTGACAAAACCTTAGAAACCATGCTACGCTAAGAAAATACGACTCCAAAAACATAGAAATCATCATCTTGCAGACCAAAAAGAAGCTTCACGATAAAAATCACTAAAAATTTACCAAATTACCAAAATACCCCTAAACTCAAGACAACCCTATAGCCTACGTTACGCTTAAGAAAACTCTCTCGAACACATAAAATAACAAATTTGAACCAAATAAATCATTTCACCAATTTTAACAGAATTTGACAAAATTACGAAAATGCCCTCATAAAGTTCACAACCATTTCACATAAAATTTTTCATAAATGACACAAACCAACATTCTCATTGAATTCCTTACGAAAAACCGATTCTAAAACATCCTAGAACATTAAAAACCGACTTAAAACGTGAAAAGTCCTCTCCGGGGGCAAAACGGTAATTTCATAATTTTCATAATTAAAAAATTCGAAATTAATAAATAAAACATTAGATAATTAAAGTGAAACATTAATGAAATTAATTTAAAAATTTGAACCTAAAAAATCGATCAATCAGACTCTCAGGCAAAATTGTTGAGAGTTCGTGGGATATTTCTTTAAGGACCCCTCCATTTGGGGGTCCAAAGAATTAAAGAAATAATGGAAGGGGGTTCTCCAAAAATTAAAAGTCAATCAAGCAAGACTAAGGTCAAGGTATTAAATTCAATCAAGTGAGACTAAAGTCAAAATTAAAGTCAATTAAGCAAGACTGAAGTCAAGATATTAAAGGTCAATCAATTAAGACTAAAGTCAAAACATTAAAAGTCAATCAAATAAGACCAAAAGTCATAATAGAATTCTAATTAAATAATAACTCTATCTGATAGAGTTCTAACTTAAAAACAATTCTACCTAAAACAATTCTAATTAAAACACAATTCTACCTAAAATAAGTCTAACTAAAACACAACTCTAATTAAAAGATCTCTCATTAAACATTAACTCTATCCAAATCAACCCCTAAAAACATCTATAAATAGAGGTGCTCACACCCTATTTTCGTATAAAATGATAAACCCTAAGAGAAGTAGGTCTAGAAGCTCCCCTAGCCCCCCATAAACCCTAGTTTTGGAGCCCCAACTCTTTACCTAACATCCCTCCTTCAATTTTAGTCTAGAAAACACCTAAAATCCCTCAAAAAACACCCCCAAATCCGCAAGAAATTTGAAGAGTTCAGATCCAAAAATAAGGAGATACCTTGATCTAGGAGATCTGAAATCAAATCTGGAGACAGAACGAAGCAAGGGAGTACAGTACAAGCAGCTCTTTTTGTCAGATCTGAGGGAACAAAATCCTTGCTATCGAAAAGGTATGTAATTTTTTTATTTTTATCTAGGTTTTTAGCAATGTGATATATTTGGGAAGTTAGTAGAGACCGGCTTTGGCCGGGCGGGGTTGGTGCCTAACACCTTCCAACCCCGTAACATGATCCCCGAATTCAGATTTTTTATGGTAGATTAGTTCTTTTTATCCATGTTAGAGTCAGTTTGGTTCCTAGACCACAATAACTAGGTGGCGACTCCCAAACCTCAAGGGTCAAAAGCGGATCCGCGAACCCCGCGGATCGAGGGCGCTTTCACCTTTATCACCGAACATGGACTCTATTACTATAAAGTCATGTCCTTCAAGTTGAAAAATGCAGGAGTGATCTACCAAAGGTTAGTGATAGAGCTTTTTGGGGATCTCTTGAGAAAAATTACAAAAGTCTACCTCGACGATTTGTTGGTGAAGAGCAAAAAGAAGGAAGACCACATCGTAGACCTGGAGGAAGTATTCTCATGGGTAAGGAAGGTTAGGATGAAGCTTAACCTAAAGAACAACACTTTTACATTAATCTCAGGGAAATTTTTAGGTTACTTGATCACGAAGAAATGGATAAAAGCTAACTCAGACTAGATTAGAGCACTACTTGAGATGCCTTCTCTAAAAATTAAAAAGTAGGTCCAAAAGCTTGTTTGAAGTATAGTAGCTCTGAATAGGTTCATATCTAGATTTTTAGACAAGTGCAGACCTTTGTACTAGTTGTTGCGGAAAAACATGAAATTTAAATTGATAGAGGAATGCAAACGGGCTTTTACTAAGCTAAATAAGTATTTAGCACGACCACCAATCCTTTCAAACTAGAAATAGGGGAATAACTTGGATTGTATCTCACCATTTCAGAATATGCACTCAGCTCAGTCCTGGTTAGAACAAGGATAGTAGAGGAGTAGCCCATCTACTTCTTTAACAAGACTTTCACAAATGCGAAAACTAGCTACTCAAAAATTGAAAAGATGGGCATGACCTTAATCTACACAGCTCTTCGACTGAGGCCTTATTTTCAAGCACATAAAGTTCAGGTAATTACTGAGTACCCATTGAAGTTGGTATTGGGAAAGACAAAAGAATCTGGTAGAATGACAAAGTGGACGGTTCAATTGGCTGAGTTCAGGCTTTAGTACAAGCCAAGGGTATCCTTGAAGGGGCAAGCGGTTGCTGATTTCTTGGCTGATTTCCTAATAAAAGAAAAGGCAGATCTACAGATAAAAGAGTTGGAGAAGTCGAAGAAATGGAAAGAGTTAGGCAACCAGCCAAGATGGAAGGTTTAAGTGGATGGTCCTCAAACTTGGAAGGCTTTGAAATTGGAATAGTGGTACTCACCCCAGATGGTACTAGACTAGAAAAGACAATCAGGCTAGGGTTTAAGGTGTCAAATAATGAAATAAAGTATAAGACAATGTTGTTTGGTCTGAATACGCTAATGGGGTTGGGAGTCAAAAAAGCCACAGTCTATAGTGACTCATAGCTAGTGGTCAACCATGTCAACAGAACATTTGAGACACGAGATCCTAAAATGCAGCTCTACCTTGAGAAGATCAGGTCTGTCATACTTCAAGTAGGGAAAGTAAGGATAGAGCACATAGCTAAAACGGATAATAGGCATTCATACATATGATCCTAAGTAGTATTGATGCTAGTAGGATAGGATAAGAAATAATTCCTATTCGGTTATTAGGAAAGACCATTGATCGACAAGTCTGAACAAGTCAGTTTAGTGGTCGTAGCAAGTGATCATGAGTGGATGAATCCAATCATCGCCTGAATCCAATCATGATAGCTGCCTGATGATCCTAAGGAGGCAAAATGAGTAAAGGCTAGAGCAAAATGCTATACCTTTTTGGATGGGCAGTTGTACAGAAAATCCGTGCCTAACCTTGGAAGAGGTAGAAGAAGTGTTGAGTGAAATCCATGAAGAAGACTATGGGAATCATTCATGTGTAAGGTTGTTGGCGCATAAAGTACCCTCCTAAGGGTATTTCTGACGGTATTTATAGAAAGATGCTGCCCTGCATGTTGACATTGTGATAACTACTAGAGACATGAGAGGATCATCCATTAACCAGTTGTTCAGCTCAACTTGATAGTCAGCCCATGACCCTTTGTATAGTGGGGCATAGACTTGATTGGTTCATTGCCTAGGATACTAGGAAACTTAGCTTTTTTGCTTGTGGTGACAAATTACTTCACTCAGTAGGCAGAAGCACTCCTTCTATCTAGGATACGATAATAGGAAGCTTAAAAGTTCATCTAAGATAACATAATCGATTGGTTTGGTCTGTTTCGTACAATAGTATTAGAAAATGGGAGGTAGATTTTAGGTGAATAGATCAAGTCTTTTTGTAAGGACCATTGGATAACGCAACTATTCTCTTCACCGTAATATCTGTAATGCAATGGTCAAATTAAAGCCACAAATAAGGTATTCATTGACATCCTAAAGAGAAGGCTAGGAAAGGCTAAAGATAGGTGGACAACAGTGTTGTGTGGAATGCTATAAGCTTATAGGACAATTGTTAGAACATCTACTAGGTCATCTCCATTCGATATGGCCTATATAATGGATGTGGTGGTTCTTACAGAAAATAGCTTCCCTACATCACGTTCGAAAGTGGTTCAGACTGACCAAACAACAAACAGATGGTAACAGAGTTGGACTTGCTTGAAGAGAAGTGAGAAGCAATGTTGGTAAGGCTCGAAAGCTACTATCAAAAGCTGTAGAAATATTTCAACAAGAAAGTGCGGCAAAAGCAGTTCAAAGAAGAAATTCTTGTACTGTGCAGGATTTTTAAGAATACAGAAAAGCTGAACAATAATAAGTTAGGTCTAAATTAGGAAGGGCATTATATAGTGATAAAAATTAGTAAAAAAAACATTTATTACTTGTCCACTATGTCAGGTCAAGAGTTGTGTAGACCTTGGAATACTTGTAATCTCAAAAAGTATTATTAATAAAAGAAAACTCTTTTGATTGTGTGTGTCGTAGCTCAACCCATCGTGACTCAGGGTCATAAGGGACCTCTATTGTTTGGAGTGGCAGTGTGGTCTACGTGCTTGAGAGAAGAGTTGGGCCTTTTTGGGGGTTAGGGTCTTTGTGACCTTACCCTATTTTAAATGATAGAGCATTGAGTTAGGCCCTTTAAGGGGTCAGGGTCTTAGTGACCTTGTTCTGTCTTAAATAGTAGAGCACTGAGTTGGGCCTTTTTAAGGGTCAGGGTCTTTGTGACCTTGCTCTGTCTTGAGTGGCAGAGCATTGAGTTGGATTCTTTCAGAGGTCAAAGTTTTTGTGACTTTACTCTATCTTAAGTGGCAGAGTACTGAGTTGGACCTTTTAGGGGTCAATGTCTTAATGATCTTGTTATGTCTTCAGTGGCAAAGTGTTGAGTTGGACCTTTTTGGGGGTTAAGGTCTTAGTGACCTTACTCTGTCCTGAGTGGCAAAACACTAAGTTGGGCCCTTTTGGGAGTCAGGGTGACCTTGCTCTGTCGTGGTAAAGCACTGAGTTGGGCTTTTTTGGAGGTCAAGATCTTAGTGACCTTGTTTTATCCTGAGTGGCAAAGTATTAAATGGAGATTTTTTTTGGAGGTCAGGTCTTAGTGATCTTACTCTGTCCTAAGTGGCAAAGTAGTGAGTTTGGCTCTTTTGGGGGCCAGGGTCTTAATGAACTTGTTTTATCTGGAGTGGTAAAACACTGAGTTGAGCCCTTTTTAGGGGTGAGTTTTACTGACCTTGTTCTGTCTGGAGTAGTAAAGCATAGAGTTCAGTTCTATTTGGTTTAAGGATCTAAGCAATCTTTGTTGCTCGAAACAACATTATGGAGCACCATTTGATAATATAATGCACTTATCCTCACAAAAAGATGCTACCTAAGGTAGAAAAAGAAACTTGAGGTAGCACCTAGGGAAAGAAGTAGGGTGCAAAGATCAGAACAAATATCGTTCGAATAAGAGCATGGCAATGGCTAAGTATAAAGGAAGAGCAAGATTTTTCATATGATTTGGTTTTAATTAACTGAACTACAATGGTTTAGTTAAGTGTAAGTTAGAATGATGTGCAAGATTTTTTATAAGGAAGAATTTTCATTAACTACAATGGTTCAGTTAAGTATAAGTTGAAAAGAAGAGCAAGATTGTTCATATGCAAAAGTTTTCATTAAGAAAGTTACATAATAAGGATTTAGATGAATTTTTTTTCATTAGTAATGGAAATTGATTATGAAATTGGTGATTACATAAGAAAAGGAAAACATAACAAGAGTAGAAAAAATGCGTTTAGTCTTCAACAAGAGGGGTCTAATGAGTAGAAGGTGGCAAATCTTCAACAGGGTTGGATTAGTCGACCAACTCAGCTTGATCAGGAGCATGAACTTGATTAAAAGGGTTGGTTTGGCTAGGGACTGGCAAACCTTCCTCATCCAATTCGAATGGAGCTGCTCGTCCGTATCTACCCATCTATTTTGGGTAATCAACGTAAGTAGAACGAACACGAACATCATCAAGGGTAGCTTCCAAGTGCTGCTCAAAGTCGACCTTGAGAGAGCCCAGCTCAAGATCCCATTGCTTCACATTTTCCTGGAGGTTTATTAGCTCTACGTCTTTCCTTTATACTATCTCTCTTTAGCTAGCGAACGCCAGTTGGAGATGTCTCCGAGCTCACAAGCTTGTTATTCTTAGCCTCCAAGGCGTCGTTTGCCTTGGTGAATTAAACCAAGGTCACCTCCATGGTATTCTCAGTGATGTGATTAGAAGAGTCGGCTTCTCCTCATACTCCCTGGTTAGGGTAGCTGCATGGTTCTAAGCTTCATGCCATTTAAAAAGGGCAAATGACCCGAACATGTTGGCCTGTAAAGAAAGAAAGCAATCAGAGAAACTAATAAGATGTAAAACGAGACCTATGTGGAAAGAACAATATATTACTTGGTAGAAGCCTTGGGGCAAATTTCCCAAAAGCTAGATTAGGGTTGGCCCATTCAGCAGACTCCGTGTCCAAGGGAAAGATGGAGTAGGAGGTGAGTGAGGTAGCAACCATAGAGCCTCTCATTCTATTTTCCTTGTTGCTGACCAGGCCAACACCCATAGTGAAGTCAGGCCGCTAGTGTTGATTCTCGTGCCCTTCCACGAGGTGTCCTTCTTTGCCTAGCAAACGAAAGGCTAGATCCTCTAGGGGTCTTGTAGTTATTAAGGCCCCCAAGTTCTTGTTCCTCTAGGAGAGAAGAAGGGTTCTTCCTCTTGAGCCTGCGCCTCTTACGTTGTTGGAGCTCAAGAGCAAGGTTGACCTCCCTAATAGTGTCGGAGCCCTACCCGTCTTGGGTAGGGGCCCCTTCAGGCAGATCAACAATTGCAGCTTGATTGCTGTGAACCAACACTAGCTGCTCATCCCCTATAGCCCACGTGGTGTCATAGGGAACTAGATTCTTTTTTTTTTCTTCTTGCTTTACTCTCCAAAAGGTAGGTTAGACCTGGCGGAATGAGGGAGAGAGAGAGAGAAGTCCGAGAGGTTAATATTTATGATGTCAAAAAAGGGGCTTGGTGCAGGGGAAAGGGCTAAGTTGGTAGAAAAGATGAGCATGGGGTGAGGGGGTGCTCTTGGTAACCTACTTAAAAGGTTGAGCAAGTGCACATCGTGCAGGTGGTCGAGGCAGGAGAAAAGTGAAATGATAAATCCACTCTTCTTCAATCTCCTTCGTTTGGGTTTCCCTGGCTTCATCTTTCTTTTCTTTAGTGGTTCTGCGCTGCTTTTTCCTAGCCTTTGCAGTAGAATGGGCAGAAGAATATGCAAAAGAGCAAAAATCAGATCAGACTGACTTATGCAACTAAAGTGTAATAGAATAAACAAACATTATCAGGAGCTAAAGGCATGACTTACCCTGAAAGGTCTAAGGAACCTTAAATGCCTCACGAGAGACACCTAAGCCAAATTCCCAGTCCCTAGAAATGATCAAGGGATCCTTGTACCACCCTTTGTCAACACTGGGAAGAGATTGTACCTTAGCGATAACTACACTTTTGGAGGACAACGAGTAGTACCTAGGGCGACGAGGGATGGCTTTCAGGTTGTATTTGGAGAGGAAGTCGTTGGGGGTTATCCCCAAATCCTCCACCCTCTCCATTAGGCAATAGAAGTTACCTTCTCCATTAGGCAATAGAAGTTACCTGACATCTGGCTAGGAGCTCGATTGATTTTGCTCAACACCTCCATGATGAAGGGAGAGAGGGTGAAGCTTAGGCCCACCTTAATTTGGTTGGCGTAGACTAAAATTTCTCCCTGATGACATTCGTCATGGTTTTGGCACTAATAGACATAAAGGTGGGGATCAAGAAATCCCTACGGAGTCGAGCAATGTTAATGGCCATTGAAGAACTGGAAATTATAGAGGAGTAAAAAGTAAAATGGGAAGAAAATTACCTCAGAACAAGAGAGGTAAAAGTGGCTGGAGGTTTGAAAAATTTTAGAGGCACAAGAAGACGAATGCGCAAAGGTAGATGGTCGATAAAAAGGAAAAGTAATTGGGGATCCCTTATTTATAGTTGGGCAAGAAGGAGTACATGCGCCTACAGGGGTAACTTTTTCTAGCCAAACCGTCATAGCCTTTGGGTTAAGCGAGGAAGTTAGTAGGGCACGTGTACTATTACAGATGATAGACAATTCGTTTCAACTGTTTAAAAGAATCAGAATGATGCTATATTTAATGCGTCGATACGTTATCGACAAAAGTAATGATGGGAGATAATGACAACCAATCAGAAGAGAAACACATGTCTTGAGAAGATGGTGAGACTTCACGCCTTCTTGAGAAGGGGTAAATGTAGAGGGTAATAACGATATGTTATCTAGATCGTACGTGTGTCCTAGCAGAGTAAATGGTACTTGGAGTAAGGTAATTCTGCCCAGCAGTAGGGCAGACCAAGTTAATAACGCCAGATCTGACTAATGGGACATGATAGTTTAGTGAGAAATCTGGTCTGTGTAGTAGGGTAGGCCTAGTTTGAATATTTGCGTCATTTTGGGATACGCGTATCAACTTCAGAGATCTCGGAGGAGATATCCCAGGAATCCTAGACTCAGTTTCAGAGATTCCAATTCCGTTTAGGATCTTTACAATCAGGGGATTCATCGTGATCACATCCCGATTAAGGGGGAATCCTTGATTTGAAGGAATAACCTATAAATAGAGAATTAACAAAAGCAAGATGATCTTTTTGGCTGAGAGGACAAAGGCTGAAACTACTGTTATTCTTAACTAATGTTTTCTCTGCAACTTTAACTTGAGTGTTAGAAGATTACTAACAGGTACCACACCGGTGCTTACAAGAGGGACTGAGGAGCTACTTCGGTGCAGTAAAGTAGAGCAGAGTCGATCAAGGTAAAATTTGATTCTGCTTCTACATTGACAATCTCTAAACTTTATAAAAAAATGTTATATAGACCTAGAGCTATACCAAAAACAAGTTCTAGAAGGAAGTTTTTTTTAATTTATATTTTTAGTAAAAAGAAGAAATTGGCGGCGAAAAGTTAAAAATGATTTACTATATTTAAACATTAGAGTACCAACTACCAAAAGTTCTCTCGCAGTATATAGGCTCTTAAAATGATTTTATATCTTAGTTACCATAGTTGAAGATTAAGGACCACCCATCTATTATATATAGAGACAATCTTGATTAGAATAAGTAAGTATGTGGGTCCTATCCTGCATTTATTTTCTAATCGAGTACATGGTAAAAAGTCAGTCGGTTCGTTCACATATGTATATGCCCGTGAATCATGTGACGATACTTCATGGATTAAGTCTTCTAAACAATAATGACGATTAAACCCGTATAAGACAAAAAAAAAAATGGCTATGGTGTGGGTTGCCCTTATTAATTCGTGGGGTGCTTTTATAATTACACATTCTTCATTTCCATAAAAAATTATTCATCCAAAATTAAGTTTTTTTAATGTTGATTTTAAATTTTGGTGACTTGTATTACATTATTTTTTTAAATTTCAAATTTGTGGGGTTTTAGAAATTAAAATTATTATTTAGAAATTAAAATTTTGACTATTACTTATTATTTAAAAACGAATTGTATTTTAATTTTAAAAGATATAATATATTTTATTGTGTTTGATAAGAAATAGGCATTTGAAACATACAAACAATGTATAATATGATTGTAAGGGTAAAAAAGATAATTTATCAATTTCAACAATGTGTAATAAACATGATTTTATCAATTTAGCATTTAATTTTAATGAATTCAACATTATTTTAATATCTAAACAAATAACTTTTTCAACACTTAAATTCAAAGCTTATAAGTTACAATACATAATGCTATTTAGCACTTTTTTTTTTTTTTGGTTTAACAAATAATACCTTAGTAAAAAGAAAAAATTGGCGTTGAAAAGTACAAAATTATTTTCTATAATTAAACATTAGAGTATCAACTATCAAAAGAAGTTCTCTGGAGACAACCTAGATAAGAATTAGTACGTGGTCCTATCCTGTATTTATTTTCCAAACAACTAGATAGCAAAAAGACAGTCAGTTCGTTCACATGTGAATCACGTGATGATACTTCATGCATTAATTCTTCTAACCAATAATGACGATTAAACCCTCGTGCTCTCTTTAGGTTCATCTATATAAGAACCAAATCCCTCTCCAGTATTGCTTCAGTTAAGTATCGTATTGTCCAGTATTCCCACAGTTGAGTGTCGTACTGTACTTCTAATAAAATCTTCTACTCTCTCTCTCTCTACAATGGCCCTTCTCTTTCCACATTGTACTTCTTCTTTTGCTCACTTGGCTTACCCAAACAAGGGAAACCATTTTCTTGTTTGTGGAGGACAGATGAGATTAGGAAATTTTAGTAAGAAAGGAAATAATCTTATAAGATGCGATTCTACTCCCACTAAATCTGTGAATCTTAAAGCTTCGAATATTTTCCATGATGATTATGAAATGAAAAGGCAAGACTTTCCAGCTGACTTCAAGTTCGGGGCATCTACTTCTGCCTACCAGGTTTGCATTCTTGAAGGATAAATTACCATTGCGTGTGTTAAATATGATGGAATTCTTATTCATGCTTACTATTCATTTTAATTCCCAAAACATGAAGAGCGAGATGGTAGGTATTTCAAAGTGACGATCTCGCTCATGTGATCTAGCTCTTCATTTTTTGAAAATTAAAATAAATAGTGAGCTAGAATTAGAAATTCATCAAAAGTTGAGGACCTTTTAAGAAATTTCTCTTTATTGGATTTTGGAAAAAAAAGTGTTTGCATAAACTTTTTAATATATATTTGGAGTTCAATTTCGAAATTTTGGAGGAACCCTCCTCGTTATATGACATGTTGCTTTTCATTTTTATTTCACACCCCTATTATTTTGTTAATATTTGAGATACCTCCTTGGACACACCACGTGTCATCTAAGGGAGAGGGTTCTACCGAAATTTTGAAGCGGGATGGGTGCTTCAAATTTATTTCCTATATATTGCTAATATTAATAAAAAAAAATAATTGGGTGAACCAGATAACAAGCCCCTTAAAGATGGGACACATTTGGTCCACAACAAGGCTGACATAATTGTGCCATTTTTCTCCAAACTTATGGGACCATCCTACTTTAGCCCTACTTGGGACTGGTATACATGTTGTATTGTGGAAACTAAATATGGGCTGCTTTGGACAAATTTGAATAGAGGAACTTGGGTAATTTAGCCAATCTAAAAGATCAAATTTTAAGGATAATGAAATTATCGATCAATAATGAATATCTACTAGCACCAAGTGAGGATTTTTTCTTTTTTTTTGCAAGATAAATGAAATTTTACAAATAAGAAGTCAATCAATATTCAATGAAAATAATAATTTTGGCAAAATGTAACGTGGGCATGCCCTACAAGATGCAAAGGACTTGACATCTAATTTAATTGTTGAGGGAGAGAAACATGTGAGTAGAAGTGGTGTGTTCTATTTTGAAAAACACATAGTTGTTTGGTGTTCATTTAACGGTTTAATCCCCATTACCATTCAAAAAGAAGAAAAAAAATGTTTAACAGGAGGCTCATGTGCCCTAGGTTGGTAGTTTGATACCCAGTATGAAGAGGCCAGCTCGCTTCAAAATTTTGAAGGAACCCTCCCCACTACATTTCTTCAATATTTAGAATACCTCCTTAAAAATACCATGTGTAATCCAAAGGAGAGGGTTCCTTCGAAATTTTGAAGTGGGATCACCGCTTCAAAGTTTTTTCCGATCATATATATACATCCACAGAGGATGCGATTC
The DNA here is from genome assembly GCF_017979445.1 of Akebia trifoliata. NCBI lineage: Eukaryota > Viridiplantae > Streptophyta > Magnoliopsida > Ranunculales > Lardizabalaceae > Akebia > Akebia trifoliata. The sequence goes on from NW_028236948.1 coordinate 46,998, forward strand.
TCATTGTTCAACAATTTTGTTAAAAAAATGATATTTTATTTGAGGTTCACAAAAGTGTTAAAATACATATGTGATCTGTACACGGTTGATGTGGCAAGTGCTCAGAACCGTAGATCCTTTCCTTGTGTATCCCGAAGAAAAAGATCTATGGTTCTGTCCACTTTCCATGTTAACCGTATAAGTGATAGCGCTTCATTTTATCACGATTCAAAATATAGACATTTTATGGAATCACACCTGACCTTAGTGGTATTTTTCTTATGTTTAAATCATCCAATCATACATTAACCTATTATTCATTTCTTGCAGTCTGAAGGACCACCAACTCTAGCAGGGAGAGGACCAGCCGGCTGGGATTCTTTGTTAGAAGGCAAAGCAGCCGCACTTTCCTACTACAAATATAAAGTAAATATATACCAGTTATGCAAAGATAAGATATAGTTGGCACTTTTAGCTTTTTTTTTTTTTTTCTTTTTTTAACGTTTTAATTTTGTTGTTGTTGTACTGGTGCTTAAATACCATTATAGAAGAAACCAGAGTTTGCCAAATAGGCATCCGGATCCTCTTTGGAGTTAAGGGGGTAGAAGAGGAGAATAAATAAAATTTGAGAGTATTATTGGAAAGAGAAGAGAAGAGGAAAGATAATATATAAAGTTGAGAGGATATTCTTCGGAAGAATGTAAAAGAGAAAATGCAATAAAGTTGGAGGGATATTCTTAAAAAGAGAGAGAAGATAAAAGTAATAAAAAAAAACTTATCCTCGATATGCATGGTTTACTGAATCTGAATTCTTCTTCATGAAGCGTAGGGGATAAACATTGGGAAGACAATCATTATGTTTTATTATATATAAGATACTTAGTAAATAGTAAAAATGACTTGTTATTGAATCCATTAAAAACAGACTTACCGTAAGAAAAAAAAAAATGATTTGCAATGGGGACACCATGATTTTTCAAAACTTTAATTAATATAATGATGGTCACTACTGAGGAATGATTTACTTTGATTTTCTTTATCGTAATTTAAATAACCATTGAAATATATAACAAAACTACCATGAATCATATTATTAAGATCTCAACTTGGTAATGAAAAGGAAATAAGAATCACTACATGGATGGCCGAGTGGTAGCACTTCGGGGTCAAGGGGTGTGCTCCCCCTGTGGTCTCAAGTTCGATAACTACCGGCTACTAATATCAGTGGCCACGGACTGCAGGATTAAAAATCCTATTTCGCAAGTCTTGTTCGAGGAGGAGGGAATAGTTGGTACACGCAAGTTGGATCAAATACCCTTCTTATCAACAAAAAAAGGAAATAAAGGATCATATATATACTATTTCAAAAGAAAAAGGATCATCAATGACACAAGGACAATGTTCTTGTATATATAGTAGAGATAGATTGTATCTAATACCAAAATTGATCACTTCACTACAATTACAGGATGATGTGGAGTTGCTGGAGGACATGGGAATGAATGTGTACAGATTCTCAATCTCTTGGAGTAGAATCCTGCCTAGTATGTTCTTTATCATTGAATACCCTCAAATTTTATATATATATATTTCTTAATTAAATGAAAAACTATAATTATTATCATGACTTGAAATAATTTGATTAAAACAATGTATTTTTGGTCATCAACCAGTTAATTTATCGGTCAACTTATAAACCAACCAAGCATTTTCCCTTCGACTTATGGTTAATGTAACATTTTAAGCTCTCTGTGAGGGAGTTCCACGATTGTCTATAACCTTAATATCATAAAATGTCAGACATATTCTCCATCAATTTGATTTTGGGACCTTGCAGATGGTAATAAGGGGCCTATAAATGAAGAGGGTATCAAATTCTACAACCGTCTCATAGATGAATTGCTGTTAAAGGGTATAAGAACAAGTTTTTTCTTCTTATGACAGTAATTTTATATGCATTTTTTCTCATATTGTTTTCATTAATTAATTTTTTTAAATTTTTTTTCAGGAATAGAGCCCTTTGTGACATTGCTCCATTTTGACGTACCAGAAGCTTTACAACAAGAATATAAGGGCTTTATGAGTAGCAATATAGTGTAAGTATCCCGTTTTCTTATTTATTTGACAAATGATTTTTTTGACTCAAACAGACTCACTTGGTCTTTTCAGGTCAGAATATCATGACTATTTACTTTTCTTAGAGCATTTATTTCAGAAATTTTTTTTTTTAATTCAAAATTTGTGCTTTTCATTCCTTTTTCCGATTCTAGGGAAGATTTCAAAACCTACTGCGAAATATGCTTCCAACACTTCGGAGATAGAGTCAAACATTGGACAACAATCAATGAGCCAGATATATTCTCGCAATTTGGATATTTCAGGGGATTTGTTGCACAGGATGATGTAGAGGATGATCCCACAAAGAATCCTTACATCGTTGCTCATAACATCATAATGGCTCATGCTACTGTTTATAGACTTTACGAAGAAAAATATAAGGTAATACATCAAATCTAGTAGAAGAAAAAAATTGCACTCATCATTTTGATTGAAATTAAAGATATTTATAGATAACTATCGATACAATCCCAAACTTGAGATTAACTCTAAACAGATTACTCTAACCGCAGATGAATTATAATCACTAAACGCATCCAATGCTCATTTTAAGATGATGATCATGTATCTAAATTTCAACCTTATTACAATGCTTCTTTTCTTATATTCAAATAAAATCTTCTTCTCTATTTATTCAACTTTTCCATTCTTCCCTTGTCTTTAGAGTAACTTTAAAGATGTTGTAGTTGCATGAAGTGATATTAATAGGTATAACCTTGAAAATCATACACTGTATCTAATAGGGGTGCACATTGGTTGGGTAAATCTGAGAACTGAACCAATCCGAAACCTTTTGGTTTGGATTGGTTCAGATTGAGCATGATTTGGTTCAAGTACAGATTGTATATAAAAATATCCGATTGATTTGGTTCGGTTTCAGATTGTATATATATATATGTTATGAAGAGGTAACTCATCAAAGTCTTCAACTTTATCTCCTCTATTTTTTTCTAACAAAAACTCATAAAAAATATACACATATCTCTCTCTCAACTCTCAAATGAATTAACTCATTTATGGAATTTTTTTTTCAAAGAGTTTGATTCCTTATTTTTTTTACGAGAACCTTTATGCCGTGTTTGTTAGATGAAATATACTATACAAACCTAGGCTTGAATTCGTTAATCTATTATTTATGAATTAGTTTCCTCACTAATCCATCCAAAATACCAATTTTAAAATTATAATTTTTGTTTTAGCCTCATTGAGTTTCTTCTAATTTTCAATTTATACAGGTTTGAATCAAAATTTAATTATAAAATCATTTTCATTTTAAAAATAAGTATTATTTATGATCTAATCCAAATGGTTCCTCTTTTGAAAGAAAAAATACTATGTTAATTGACTTTTCTAAGTGCTTTTGACTCTTGTGGGGAGTCATAAGCACTTTAAGGGTGTTTGAATAAATAGCTTCTAGAGAGAACTACTTTACTATAGAGTCATTTTGGTGCTTTTTCACGAAGTACCAATGGTGCTACTTTTCTAAACTACTCTCACACGGAGTCACAAAATACCGTCAAAATAACATGATTGGGACAAGTATGCTTCTCATAAAATTAGAAAATTACAAGCATACACTCGAAAAAGCAATTGAAAGAATATTATATCACCATCCATTGATGTGGTGATAACCTTTTGGTGTAGCATTAGGGACAAGTATGCCCCTCATAAGTTTTGAAAATTACAAACATATCCTAAAAATGCAATTGCATTAATATTATATTACTATTCATTGATGTGGTGGTAGTTTTTTAGTGTAACATTTGGGACAAGTATGCCCCTCATAAATTTTGAAAATTACAAGCATACCCTCAAAAATGTAATTGAATAATATTATATTACTATCCATTGATGTGGTGATAGCCTTTTAGCGTAGCATTTGGATTTGGATTTCTAACTCCCCCAATTGTTCACTCAATGATTTATCTATGAGGGTTCCAACTATGGTTGGAAGTTTATTCTAACAAGATTGATGTGAATAATTACACACAAATTTACTATCCATTGGTGTGGTGAAAGTTTTTTCATATTTTTAGTGGTTGTATATATTTGCTTACAATATCTTCCATTTGTTTATATTTGTTGGGTATTTATATAAATTTTTATAGAGAAAAATAGTATTTACTTTTATTTTTTTCGGAGCATAATTTGTTGAGTTATAATGTTAAAAATAGTAAATAATACTTATAAGGACATTTTGATCATTTTAACATAATCCAGAATAATTTCCAAACACAAAACTCTATCAAAAGTATTTCTCACAGTACTTCTAAGAATTTGCATCCAAACACACCACAATTATCCATTTAATTCAGACAATACTTCAAAAAGTACTTTTGGGAGTAATTATGGTCTAAGTACTTCTAACTCCTGTATCCACACGGGCCCCTCGTTTTTTCTATTTTTAAAGTATGAGAACCGAGAACCGATCCAAACCAATCCGAACCAAGGTTGGTTTGGATTGGTTCGGCTCTATAGGGTAATTAGATTGGATTGGTTTGATTCCAAATTTGTAGACCCTATCATGTTTGGTTCAATTCAAATTTTGCCAAAATCCGAACCAATCCGAACCATGTGCACCCCTAGTATTTAATATGTTACTTGCCATTTGCAATAGTAAATTTTCTTCTTTCTTTCTTTTCTGTAAATGATTTTTTTCCCTTACTAGCCTTGCTGTAACCAATTAATTTTCAGGCCACTCAAAATGGAAAAATTGGCGTGTCAGTGAGTCTTATATGGTTTGTGCCATTCTCCGACTCGCCCGACGATAAAGCAGCAGCAGAAAGAGGCCTTGCTTTCCATACGGGATTGTTAGTATCTGATCTCTAATCAAACTTCTAGCTGAATATTTTGGATTATAACATTTGATGCTTGGTCTAATGTATATTTTTCTTAATAATAATATCAAATCTAATTACTTTTGTAATCATAACAATGCTAATCAGGTTTCTGGAGCCATTTGTCAAGGGAGATTACCCATCTGTCATTAAAAAATTGGCGGGGGACAGACTTATACAATTCACGGGAGATGAAAAAAAAAAAATTAAAGGAGCATTTGATTTTGTTGGTGCCAATTACTATACTTCGCTATATGCCAGAGCCTTACCACCAATAGATGTACCTATTAGCTTTTCTAGGGACCAATGTTTGGAAGCAACAGGTGATTTTGACTAATTTGCCAACGTATATTTAAAAAATTATCATTTTAAACATATAGATATATTCTTATATGTTTTTTTTTTCTCTTTATCATGCGTGTGTTTATTTGTTTCTCTCAGATGCTAGGGCTGGAGTACCCCTTGGTGAGAATGTAAGATTTTTCATTGTGTCATAACATTTTAAAAGTTTCTTATTTCTTTACTAGAATAGCTTTCAGTATGAAATTTATTTTTAATAATTTGAGTAATTATTTTAATGTGTAGCTTGTGAACAAAATTTACATGGTACCGGAGGGGCTAAAAAAAGGACTGATATATTTGAAGGAAAACTACGACAACGACAGAAACAACCGTCTTCTGATTTACATCACTGAGAATGGTTGGTATCATGTCGTACTCATACATGTATCATGATTCCTTGATGATCTGCATATAAACAGCTTGGATTAGAACTACCTTTATGTTTCTGACTAGAGAATTTTCAATGCTAAATGCAGGTGTTGCTGATGATTCTGGATCAACATCAGTAACATTCGATAATTACCGAACTATTTTCATTATTCACCATCTCAAGGCAATTCTTGAAGCAATGAAGTAAGCCCCGGACCCTTAAATGAAATTCTTTTGTACCATCTGAGCCATTCAATTAGTAGACTGATTGATTAGTCAAGCATACAGTACGCAACTGATCGAACATTTTAGACGGATGCATTAATGGATCAAGAACATAGAAATAATGAATTATTTTACAGATGTTGAAGATAGAATAATTAATCTAAGGTGTTTATTTTTTATTATTTATTTATTTATTTATTTTTTGGGTGTAACAGGGAGGGTGTGCAAGTGAAAGGGTACATCCATTGGTCTCTAATTGATGTTGTGGAAATGGGAGGCGGCTACAATACCCGGATGGGGCTTAACCATACAAATTATGATAATTGGGACAGAATCCCCAAAAATTCTGCCCATTGGTTCTCAAAGTTCTTGAAACCAACCCATCCCATTGTGAAACCCACGCCCTTAACAGCTGGGACTGTGCAGGTGTAAATCACTAGAGGCAGTTTGTTGTTCTTT
>NW_028236949.1:0-48767 GCF_017979445.1 Akebia trifoliata
AATGATGAAGATAGCTGCATTTTTTAAGGAACTCTGACAGTGGTGACTGTTCCAGTGACTGTGTTTGATGGAGGGAATCCAAACTATTCAAATTCAGGAAGAAAGTGGGTTGCCCTAATTGTGAAATAAAAAATACGGGGTTGCTCTTGGTACACGGGTGGCCCTAATAAATAACTGGAATGCCTTTATAATTTCCCCCAATTTAAATATTAGGATACACTTTTCAATCGTTACAAAGGTTTGGCACAAATTATAATCTCAATATTTCAAAACATTGGCCCTACTTGGTATCTTGCAAAAGATAGAAAATGCAAAACTTTGCAATTGCTTGGTTTTGCATTAATTGTAAAAAATTATAATTTTTTTTAAACCTATTTAGAAATTTAATACAAATAAATCCACAAACCATAAAATTTGAGAGTGTTAAAAAATGTGTTTACTAACTCCCAAGTGACACTAAAAATGCATTGAAATTATTATCTTCTCATTCATCATACCTAGCTAGAGTGGAAAGCTCAAGAGAAGTAACAAATTAGGATTTTCTTATATCTATTAAAAAAATCGTAAACATATACATCAAATGAATTTTTTCATGACAGTTAGACATTCATATAAAAAGACCAAATCTTAACTAAAGCAAATCAATTTGGTACTAAACTCTAGACATCAATTTATTCAAAATGACAACCTTTAAAATATCAAATATAACCGTACTGTTAAAACCCTAGTGGCATGGATAAAAGGTCATAAACCCTCGCATTCGTGCAATTTTGATTGAAGGTATGATCTAAAATCATAATTTCAAGAAATCATGAAGTTTTTATTAAAAATGGAGAACTTGAGAACAAGGATGAAGAAGAGGAGATAAGAAGCATATCGAAAGAGTAAGAGGCACCAGAAATAAGAATATTGAGAAGCTTGTGTAGAGATATTAGATTGTCTTTAATGCGTCATGAACCCTTAGAAAGCTTCATCACTAGATCTTGAAATGTCGCAACTAGAAGGTTTCTTCTGAGTAGTTAAGGTTTATGACATCTCAATTGAGAGATGATCTAGATCTCCATTGATGAAGATTTATGTTTTAAACCCACTTATTCTTCTACCCTTAGACCTCCTATTCTAAGTTATAACCTGTTAATTTGAACTTTTTTTGTTGTATTAGATGAGATGAAATTGTCTAAAGAGATGAGATTGTAAGTGATCCAAAGATCATCTAGTTTGTTGGAAGATAAATTCTTCTGAATGAGCTTCATTGAGGTTGGAATCTCATACACACAAAAAGAGAGATGGGGGAAGAAGAACGAACCTGGTGGATTCAACTGAGAGTTGAGCTAGTCAGTAAAGTTATTCAATGGTTTTTTCATTGTAAAATATTACTTTAAAAATGTCAGTTTTACGAGGTTTTATCATTATTTTCTGTGGGGTCCATATGATAGATAAACATACCAAGCACATAGAATTAGTAAAATAATTGCCGTCGACAATAAATTTTACAAATCTACCCTAAGATTCATGAAATAAGATCGCAATATGATTTTATTGATTTTAAATGAAAACAAAAGTACAAATCTCAATATTTTCCTCTGATTAATAGTCAAGTACAAAACGATGATGTATGTAACTTTTCTTCTCTCCGGGCTTTGCAATTTATCAGTTGAGAAAGTTACTTTGACGGTGACTTTGTTTTGTACTTGATCTTTTATAAAGGTTTCTGTAGATTTATTTCTCTTTAGATTTCGTGCTTTATCAGTTAAAAAGAATTTCTTAGCTTTTGGAGAAGGGTGTTATACTTGATCTTCTCTTTAATCGGAGTCTGAATCTCTGAAGAACTTTATTTTGTTTCTGGATGAGGGCTTGGGAGTTTCTTCTTCTCTAGAGGGAGAGTTTCTATCTTATGGGAGAAAGTGGTCCAGATCCCCCTTCAAATGAGGAAAGCTCTTGTATTTATAGACTTAAAGACAATTTAGCTTTCCAATCAATCATATCCCAACTTAAAGAGATTTGATTGACTTGTTTACAGGTTTAATTCATCCAAATCCAATTTTAAGGATTTTATTGATCATTATTGGGCCAAACTCATTTATTTGGGTGTAGGGCCAAATATTTAATATGTGGATCACTTGAATTTGTTGGATCACGGGTTTTATCTGAAATACTCAAAATCTAAATTATAAGAGGTTCATTCCCAATCAATCAATGGGCTTAATTTAGATGTGTGGTCCATTTATAACTTTTAGGGTCTTTCTTGTGATTTGTGAAAGATGTAGGGACCTTGTCAAAATTTTAACTCCTACAAATGCCCCTTCAAGGATGCATTGTTAGAGGCGGAGCTGAAAGCGATGTATCCTTGATCTTGATCAAATTTTCAACTAACTCGTGTTTATATGCATTTGATCTTTGGGAATAATTGATGGCAATACTTAGAGGTTATTCACGTGCCTTGACCCTGATATATGCTGCGACTTTTTTTTTAAGCATCATATGAGCAAATTATATCTCCATGCCTCAAGGTGTAGTGTCACGGCTTAGGGTAGTGTCACGAGTCTTTTGGTATGTTACCCTAATCGTTGATGATGCTTGAAAATAACTTAAAGTCTTAAACTACCTGAAGATATATAGCTCTAATATACTTACACTCCATATAGTTGAGATACATGGGATTAAATCCACGTGTTTGATGCACCCATGTAACTAAGGCAGTAGCTTTACTTCATCCGAAACACTTAGAAACATTGGCTTGGATGCTTGGTTGCCTCAACATCCAAAGATTTGTGTGAAAGATAGCACCTAAGAATCGATCTACCACAATTTTAGGAGGTTTGATGATGGAGATCAAACAAAAATAAATGGTGATACATCATGACAACAATTGATCATAATATTTTCCATTTAACCAAATCAACGTTTCATGCACTGGCTTTAGAAGCCCATGCATTCAGGCCTCTTTCTGTTTTTTAGTGGGCACTTTCAAAACAGAAGTCCATTACTTCTTTGGGGGCCCAATTACTTTAGATTCAAACATGGGTGTACCATGTGCCTGGGAAGCATGGGATTAGCTTTTCTTGTCTCATCTTCAAGATATCTTGAGAACTCAAATTTAGGAATCTAACTCTATCTAGAAAGATTCTATGCAATGGTTCAAAGGAATACACCGTATCAAAATATGGAGTAGCAAATCTTCCAAATGGAAAATTTAATTCTCACTTGAGCAAAACAAGAAGCGTAGTGTTGATGGTGGGCTTAGATAGTGGAATCCAAAAATTTTCTTCTTCAAGAGATTACAGGGGCTGCTCAAGGGTTTAAAGAAGATGGTGTTTTGGATGATGATATCACGGGATTTCTTGAAGAAATGGCAATCAATGGTTGAACAAGATCTTCAAAATGGATTTTGGGCTGAAGGATGGAATTTATTTTAATATTCTGATATGGGTCGACTCACCAAGATTTTAAGTTGATCTTGAGAGATTCCACTGACTAGATGTGATTGAGTCGCCTCAACTTTAGTTGGAACGAGTTGAATGGACTAAAAATAGGCCCAATTTGTTTATTGTGGGCCCAAATTGATAGTTTTTTTTTCAAACCTCGCATCATCGACAGATTGGTTTCATTTAGGAAACCTTTAAAAATGTTCCCTAATTTCGATAAATCTCTTGAATTTGAAATCCTTCATCTATTTGAAATCGAAATCTTCAGTCCATAATAGGAGATAATCTTATTTTCCAATTAAAACTCCTTGGGTTCTATAAAATTGAGGCTACATTTTTTTATTTACCTTACCCCAAACAAGAGGATTATATACAGGTACAGAAACTCCCTCCCTCTCTTTCTTCTTTTCTTTCCTCTTTTGATGGACTGGCCATGTTAGTAGAAACAACAAGGTCTGGGATTGAGTTGTTTCCTTAGCATAATGAACATAGATCATGGAAGCTTTGAATGGGTTAATCCACTTTAATCACAATAACAGAGATGAGATATATTGGCAAGCTAATCCTAACAACTGGGGTTCTCATTGTCTTCAAAATATGTGACTGCAACAATTGGTTTTGTCATTATATTTCATGGTGCTTTCGACAATCACTTGAGTGGTGGGAGAAGATGAAATCAACAAAGGGTAGTGAGCACATTGAAAGAAAAGATGATGATCACGGATCGAGATGGGATATATTTAATGTGACGATCAAACTGGATTTTAGGTTTGAAAACCCATCCCTAAAGATGACACATGGTGGTTTGCTGATCTCCAACAAAGTTACAGCATCATAATCAATTCACCTATTCTTTTCTTTTTTCTATTTTTCCTTGTTTTTCATATATGTTGATGCAACAACCCAGTTGCCACAACCTTGCTGGCAACAACAAGGTTTACGAGGGAGGATAGAGCTCTTGGAAACGTCACAATGGTCATCAACAGTAGCAGCTACAACAATTTTCTCATCTGCTTTGAGTTTATTACATCAATTTGATGGCTCCGATTTTCTATTGCAACAACGTGGCAATAGCAACATTAGATTTATTTTCTTTTTCAGAATCAGAATTGTTGGAAGAATTTGAGCTGCTCGGAATGACTTTCTTATCTTACTCCAACCGTTCTTTGAAACAAAGGTTGGGGCTGTTTTTTTTTTTTGGTAGCAACAATAGTCGGCGGGTACTAAATAGATGGGCTTTTGGATGGTAGGCTATCCCATAGAAGGTTGGGACCCACAATAGAGTAAATTTTTTACATAACCTTCATCTCTACATTCTTTTTACTTTTTTTTTCCTTTCTTTTGGTTCTTTATTTTCTTGACCTTCCTTTTCGTAACAATGACCAAAACTTTGTGGGTATCCTTTTACAATTGCTTTTTTTTATTTTTCGTACTTTTCTTGTTACAGTAAGCTTGATTTTTTTTACCCTTGCAAAAACATAATTGATTGTTAAAACGCTGAATGAATCTATTTCCTTGCATCAATTTGATTGATATGGTACCTTTGACGAGCATCGAATTGTTCATTAGCTACAAAAAGCAGTCATGCTCGTGTTTGACTTGTTGGGAATGGGATGATGAGAAATATGCATAAGTTGGTTAGCCAGTCTTCAAAGCAGCTGTTTATCAGTGGTACTCGGAGGTGGACAATGCCAATTGCTTAGAAAAATCACATGACGAAGGATTTATACACGTCGATTGGCCAATTTCCAGAGAAGCTATTTATCAATGGTGCTCGGGGGCAGACAAAGTCAACTAGCTAAAAGAACCATGTGACGTAGGATTTGTAAACATCGGTTGGCCAATCTCCAGAGCAGTTGTTTATCAGTAGTGCTTGGGGGGAGGAGACAATTTCAATTGGCTAGAAGAATCACATGACGAAGTATTTGTACACGTTGGTTGGCCAATCTCCAAAGTAACTATTTATCAATGGATCTTGGGGGTAGATAACGTCAACTAGCAAGAAGAACCACGTGTCGCAAGATTTGTACACGTCGATTGGCCAATCTCTGAAGCAACTATTTATCATTGGTGTTTGAGGGCGAATACTGTTAACTAGCTAGAAGAACCACGTGATGAAAGATTTGTATACGCCAGTTGGTCAATCTCCAGAGCAATTATTTATCAATGGTGCTCGGGGGAGGGGGGGGACAACATCAACTAGTTAGAAGAATTACGTGATGCAAGATTTGTATATGCCGATTGGCCAATCTCTAGAGTAGTTGTTTATCAGTAGTATTTGGGGGGGGGGACAATGCTAATTAACTAAAAGAATCATGTGATAAAAGATTTATATATGCTTGTTGACCAATCTCCAAAACAATTATTTATCAGTGGTGTTGGGGAAGGACACTATCAACTGGCTAGAGGAACCATGCGACGTAGGATTTGTACATGCCAATTGGCCAATTTCCAGAGTAGCTATTTATCAATGGTGTTCAGGGCAGGCAACGCTAACTGGTTAGAATAACCATGCAACGAAGGATTTGTGCACATTGGTTGACCAATCTCCAGAGCAACTGTTTATCAATGGTGATCGGGGGCGGATAACGTCAACTTGCTAGAAGAGTCACATGATGCATGATTTATACACGTCAATTGGCCAATCTTTATTGTGATAATGTTAGGTTTGTATTATTAGGTTAACTATTGATTGTTTCTCAAAGTTTTGATGATTCTTTCTTTGATAAGTTCAAGAAGAATCATGTTTATAAAGAACAGTCAATATTTATCTAATAATATCGGCCTGAGATATTGAGATATAATGTATGTTTTTATTATTAGATTGAACATTAAATGTTTCTCATAGTTTTGATGGTTTCTTTATTTGATAAGTTCAAGAAGAATCATGTTTCACGGAGAACAATTAATGTTTATCTAATAATCTCTACCTAAATTATTACATACTTTTGATCTCATTTATATTATAACTGCTTGATTTTCTGATCCACAAATATTAGCTTTGATTAGTGGATCGAGATAAAAAAGGAAACCAAGATTTACTGATAAAGATTGTGAAAGTAAATCCAATTAATCTATATTTCTTTATCGTATTTTTTTAGTTTTCATTTCAGTAGTTTATTTTAGATAAATCCCTTTAAAAAATTATTTTTAATTGTTTCCGTAAACTTAAATTAGATTGGAAGTAAAAATACTTTGGATTAACGTTGTCTCTGTGGTTCGATCCTTGCTTGCCATGGTTTTTTTTTTCTTTATTTTATCATCATCTTACTTCCAATCTAATTCAATTTTAACAAGTTATTTAAAAAAAATTTCCAAGAGAGGATTTATCTAAAATAAACTACTATAATAAAAACAAAAAAAAATACGATAGAGAAGGGTAGATTAATTGAATCAACCTTTACAAGCCTTATCAATGAATTCTGGTTCTCTATTTATCTCGATCCACTAAACAAAGCTAATGCTTGTAGATCGGAAAATCAAGCATTTATAATATAAACGAGATCAAAAGTATGCAATAATTTAGGCAGAGATTATTAGATAAACATTAACTGTTCTCTGTGAAGCATGGTTCTTCTTGAACTTATCAAAGGAACTCTGTGAAGCATGGTTCTTCTTGAACTTATCAAAGGAAGAAACCATTAAAATTATGTGAAACATTTAATATTCAATTTAATAATAAAAACTTACGTTATCTCAATAACTCAGGCCGAAATTATTAGATAAACATTGACTTTTCTCTGTAAAACATGATTCTTCTTGAGTTTATCAAAGAAAGAATCATCAGAACTTTGAGAAACATTCAATGGTTAACCTAATGATACAAACATAACATTGTCACAATAAAGCTATGAAGCAATTTTGAGAATAATTAAAACACTGATAAATCTTGCTCTAACTTCCTCAACCGATCTAATGGAGATTTAGCCAACAGTCATCGCAAGAACAATAAAGAAAACATGAAAATGAAAAGGGATGAGAGAAAGAAATTATCTTTATTTCTTTTCGACTTGAAACCGGTAGAGCCTCCTCATAATTTTCATAAAACTAATAATGAAAAAATATAAAAACCTAAACTAAAATAAAAGACAGAGAAGTTGACCTCCGGGGGAGATTGGAGAATCCCAAAAGATGAGATGCCCTTTGGTCTAGTCTTCTATTTATAGAGAAATCAGATTAGAATTTCTTGTGAAAATTAGGGTTTCGGAGACATTCCGTGTTTACGAAAAATATTAAAAATAGTCTATTACGAATGTATTCAGCCGGCAAGCTTCAGTTTGAAATTCGAGACTTGACCTTTTTAATTGATTGTGCCGCCGCCATTGACCATGGCGTCGCGATAAAATTTTGGTCAATTGAGTTGAATTTTGGTCCACGGTCTTTTTTTGGATCCTAGATCATAGTGGTAACTTCAAATTTTCCTGATTCACTTTGAAACTTCGCAAATAATTCTTGTTACATGTAAATAACAGTAATTAGTTCTGAATTACATAATTAAATTGAAAACAAGAATTATTATGGACTAACAATGAATTCTATGCAATTAGAGGGTTTAATGTATAATTTACTGATAAAGTTTATGTAATTAGGACTCTAGAAATGACTTTCTAGACCATTATCACACCTCAAACCTAAATTTTGCTAATCCCGAGCAAAAATAAAATAAAAACTAAGTTACAAACTACTTTTGTAGGTTACACGATTGCATTTAGCAGATGCAGCAAGCCCTTAAACCCTTAGGTTACCCCTAGTGGACGAGTTTGACTCGTGAAAGTTTGTAGTGAATATACCCACAAAATTCAAATATTTTACAAAAATATAAAAATCAAACTCAATGGATGTAAGGCAAACATAATGATATTTCATAAATCAGTCAAAAGTCTATACGTTTGAGCAAAGTTCTAGTTTCCACTCCCCAGTTTAGAAAATTTCAAGAGTTACTTGAGTGCTCGTGCAGTTTTTCTAATTTTTCTTTTAAAAGTAACATCTTTTATAGGAACAAGATTTTACGTCATAACTGCTTAGAATGGTCGGTTCTTTCTCAATTCTAACTCGAAATTAAACATCCTATTTGGGATTGTGAGAGGTGTGGATGTTCACTTTAATACCTTTAAGGGGCTTTATCTGTGATATTCCAACTTACTCACGTTTTTACCATTGAGGGCTTCACTTACTGAAAATACTTTATTTGGTCACATTGGATTCTTTTCTTTTTACACTTTTTCAGTTCAAGCATTTTTGCTTTGATTTGGCCTTTTTCACATATTTCTGCTTTATTTTTTAATTCTTTCACATTTTACCATTTTTTTTCTAATGGTCTTTTTACAAAAAGTAGGTAGCACTTTTCAAGGTACCCAGTCTAATCCTATGGTTGCTGTCCAAGTCATACTATTTCTAGTTCTATTTTTCTTATAAAGAGCCAACCAAAGGATAAGGAAGTCATAATTCACTAGATTTGGTGTCCTTTAATATTCTAGACAGAGAAGAGGGTCAACATTTGTTCCATATTATTTTGATCAATCAGAAGTGTCGTGAATTTTCAAAGTATTCTTTTGATTTTCTTTATGAGAAATAACCACAAAGAATTTATGATAAAAAATTAGGACATGAGCTAGAAATTTGAAATTCATATGTAAACAGTACATATAAAGAGTTTGAAGAAAATATTTTGCAAGTGTTAAATATTTTTGATTTTTTCAAATATTTTTTTCTGAAAATATGAAACTAAGCTAGCAATGAAATAAACATGAAATTAAACTACCAATTAAATGCAATTGTGAGTTGACCAAATACCCCCAAACCTAAATGACATATTGTCCTCAATATGCAAGCAATAAGAAAAGAGAAAAATGGTAGATCACACCTGAAACGGATTGAACATTAATGTGCAAAGTCTTGTTATAACTAATCTGAAAAGAGTGAAAGTTATAACAATGATAATTTTTGAAGCTGTTTTTGCCTAAAATAGAAAAAAAACAACCTAACTAAGAAATTAAAAACATCCTAATCTGATAAAGATATACTAACTACATTATTCAAAAATAAAAACACATGGGTTGCCTCCTAAGCAGCGCTAAGTTTAACGTCTTCAGCCAGACTTATCAAAAGATTTGATTTTTAAGAATTATCCTAACATCTAATTTGACAAATACATTGATCGATTTTCCACCCCAAATGATAGGCATGATTGACTTACCACCCCAAATGATAGATAGATATATTTTGATCATCATTAAGATACATAACCGATTTTTTAAAATGATTAACATCCCTTGTTTGTCCTTAGTTCTGAGTATCATCAACTTTTCCAAATAATTTTCATCCAACATATTCCCAAAGAGAATAGAAGTTGTGAGACAGGAAGGGTCGTTACAATTTTACGAAGTGATAAGCTGGATGGGATACGAGGTTGGAATTGATGTGACTAACAAATTAGAGTTCATACTTGGGTCTTCTTGAACAACAGTTTTCTCTGGTGGTGGATTAATTTCCTTAGTCAAATTTGTACACTCAACTTGTTCATTGGGAATTTGAAACAGAACTTGACTTTCGGGGACTATCTTATTTGAAAACTAATCATTCTTTCTTTCTTTTAAAGGCAAAGTGAACGAATCAAGTTGGACTTCCATCATTGTTTCAATTGAAATTGTAACCTCATTGGTTTGAGTTTGAACTTCAATTGAGACGGTATTATCAATTATTGATGGATAATCATTGAAATTCTCAAACGATTAGAACTGGTCACTAAGGTTATTTTGAAAGAATGGTGAAATTTTCGAGAATAGTTGATCATTTCTCTCCTGGTCGATATTTATTTGATCAATGAATTGTTGTTGTTAATGTAGGTTGAACTGTATTTGTTGGTTGATCTATTTTTATCGAATTAGGGTCTCATCCATTATGGACTCTAATGATGAAGTTGGAGGAGAGGAAAAATATGGGGGAGTGGGTGTTGACTCAAGCTCTGTAGCTCTATAATCGCAAAATTGTTGAGAATCATAGGATCGTTGGGGAATTATGGTTGGATTCATTCTTAAGGTGTCGTGCATATAAAAATCCTCATAGCTACTTATGTGACTACCTTGGTTGAACTTGTTTTGACTAAGTATGGTATCTGGGGAAAACCAATTATTTACATGGTATGGTTGGTTGAATGAATTAGGTGTCGGTATCCAATAAGAATTTTGAGAATTACGGGCCATGAGCAGACTCGGACAATACTCGATAGAATGACCATAATTATTACATTGAATGTATAGGATCCACAATTCTCTCCTAAACTCTATGATGATGCAAAATTTATTTGAGATTCTATATCTACTTTAATATACACTACGGACTCTCATAGAAAATAAGGAGAAATTTACACGTGCTTTATGGGTTTCGATTAGACTAGACAGCTCTTAACTATTTTCAAAGGGATATCTTGAACCTCCAACCCAGTTCTCTGAAAATAAAATCAGCTAGTTTAATCCCCAGATGAGAGGTGGTACACAATGCTAAGCAAAGGCATTCTTAAATCACCTCTTTATTAAGAATAGACGTAGTTTATCCCCCTCGTACAATAGGGTACAACGGGGCAGGATTGTACTTAGGCACTGACTTCGATTAAAAAGTGCAATTGGTGCAACTCAGGCTAGCTGTGCCTATTGAACTCGATGGGACCCATGGTCAAGTCTAATCATATTTTAATTAAATTGGGCTTGTGTGAATTAATTTCCTAATAGGGTAAAAATTGATGATGAAATCCGATTCATATGTTGTTAGTGTCATCCTTGTAAGGGTGCCTTTTTTACTATTGTGCAATCGGAAGTGTGTAGTTAATTCACTCAAATTCAATACAGAAACCCACTTGCAAGGGAAGTGTGGGGGTTTTGATTTTTATCTCCCGTTCTAGGCGGGCGTTGATTGAGTTGAGTCGACTCGGGCCACCGACACCAAACTCGGTGTACGAACCTGAGGAGTTGAGACAGTTATGTCCCACTGTCATCCTCCCTTAATTCTATTACAATCTGAGCCTTCTCGAACTAATTATAATTGAATTAAAAATAAATTAAAAATATCTAAAAAGAAAATTCTACTATAGTTCTACTTAAAAAAAAATAAATTCTTGGTTCTTCATCAAAGAATCGGATTAGGGTAATAGAATAAAATTTCTGAACCACGTTACTCCTCATCAAATCCTTCAACTGAAAATAGAAGACAAATCAAAGTTAGAATTCCACAAAAATTATATATTCATTGAAATTCAAAAGTCTGAAGAAAAATTCTAAAAAAATTTAAAGTACGAATCTCGTGGTTTGACCGCGGCGCCACAGTTGACTTAGGTGGCGCAAATTTTTTTTGATGAAATTGATCAAATTTTAGGGTTCTGTATGTATTGACTTCAGGAATCCAACAATATTTTTTTCAAAATTTTCTGAAATAAAAATTTTGATCGACAGAAAACTGAATCAGATTTTCAGATAAAAAAAAATATTGGATTACACCATTGTCCCTGGTAGCGGCGCCAATTTGTTCGAGCTGTAGATGATAATAAAATAAAGAAAAAAAGAAAATCTTGGCAAGTAAGGGTCGAACCACAGAGACAATGTTAATCCAATG
Organism: Akebia trifoliata; assembly: GCF_017979445.1. NCBI lineage: Eukaryota > Viridiplantae > Streptophyta > Magnoliopsida > Ranunculales > Lardizabalaceae > Akebia > Akebia trifoliata. The sequence continues at coordinate 12,030 of NW_028236949.1, forward strand.
TATTTTTTACTTCCAATCCAATTCAATTTTAACAAGTGATTTAAAAACAATTTGTAAGTAATGATTTATCTAAAATAAACTACTTAACTAAAAACTAAAAAAATTATGAAAGAGAAGTGTAGATCAATTGGATCCACCTTCATAAGCTTTATCAGTGAATTCTAGTTCCCTTTTTATCTCGATCCACTAAATAAAGTTAATGTTTGTGGATCGAAAAATCAAGCAGTTATAATATAAATGAGATCAAAAGTATGCAAAAATTTAGGCAAAGATTATTAGAAAAATATTAATTATTTTCTGTGAAGCATACTTCTTCTTGAACTTATCAAAGAAAGAAACCATCAAAACTATGAAAAACATTTAATATTCAACCTAATAATAAAAACCTACACTATCTCAATAACTCAGGTTGAGATTATTAGATAAGCATTGATTGTTCTTTATAAAGTATGGTTCTTCTTGAACTTATTAAAGAAAGAAACATTAGAACTTTGAGAAACATTCAATGGTTAGTCTAATAATACAAATCTAACATTATCTATAAAGCAATTTCGAGAACAATCAAAACATTAACAAATCTTGCTCCAACTTCCTCAACCGATCTAATGAAGATTTAACCAACAGCCATCGCAAGAACAATCAAGTGCAAAATAAAGAAAACATAAAAGAAAAGATAGAGATGAGAGAAAGAAATTATCTTTATTGTTTTTTGACTTGAAACCGGCAGAGTCTTCGTACAACTATCGTAGAACTAAGAAAGAAAAATATAAAAACCTAAACTAAAATAAAAGAAAAATAGAAGTTGACCTCCGGGGGAGATTGGAGATTCCCCAAAAGATCAGATGCCCTTTGATCTGGTTTGTTATTTACAGAGAGACCATATTATTTCTTGTGGAAATTAGGGTCAAAGGAATTTCGTGTTTACTTAAAATACTAAAAATAGTATATTACGAAGGTATTCAGTTGCCAAGCTTTAGTACCAAATTCATTCCAAAACCCTAATCCCATATTTTATTAAAGTACACCAACGATTTGAAAAAGAAGAGACATGAAAATCAAGGTTCATTACTTATGCAAGATCCCCAATCAATTTGAAATAGACCTTCCCCAACGATTATCTTTCAATAAATTTTCTTCAATTCACTATGTGAAAATTGAAAATTTTGACAAGAAATATCGACGGGCCAAAGCCCACAAATTTTAGAAAATTAATTTTAATAGCCTATGGTTGTTGAAATTTTTGATGATCCCTAACTTGACTACTTAAAGCCATCAAATTTCTCCCATCCTCCATTAATTTAACTATAGGTTTTAAATAGGGTGGACGTACCAGTCATGTTATCGAAGGCATAAGAATCAATGATCCACAGTGAGGAAATGGTGGAAACACTTTGTGCAGATGCAAAGGTACTAGAGTGAGCAAAAGTAGAGTTGGTTGAGATGAAGTTTCTATCTGATTGAAGAATTTTATGAACTTGTCAAGCTCAGCTTGGGTTAGAGATACCGAACCTGAGGAGGATGTAGTAGCTGAAAAAAAGTGCTGAATCAATAGTCGGTTGAGAGACTACATGAGCTAAAGATCGTTAAGACTGTTGACATTGCTGATTAGGATGACCATGTGGTTACATTTATCAGGTAAAAACTTCCTGCTAATTTTTACACTATTTTGTAAATAGTTCAAACCAACTTTGAAGGTTTAAATTTTATTGCCAGACCAACTTTTGCAAACAACACCCCAATTTATATGTAAATCATCAACGAATCAACCCATATCTTGGGGTGTCAGTGGACCCTAGCCGATGTAAATTTGAAATTTTACATATTGCATTGAAAAGTCAAATTAAAATAGGGTGCCAATTGCACTTATTCGAATTAAACATGGGATCCACAATCCACCAGTTATGATCACAATCAATGAAAAATTTAAAAATAAAAACTATCCGCCAATACCCAATTCAAATATTTTAATCAAATTTGAAATTAATCAACCAATTAGATCAAAATTAAAATTCAATCGACCAATCTAATTAAAATTGAAATTCAATTGACCAATCGAATCAAAATTAAAGTTCAATCAACCAATTAAACTAAAATTGAAATTCAATCAACTAAAATTAAAATTCAATCAACCAATCAAATTAAAATCCAATCGGCCAATCAAATCAAAATTCACAAATCACAAGCTAAGCGATTAATAAACCTTTTGTAATATTGCCGAATAGCTAGTTAATCATCAAATCCATTTTAAAATCATTAATCAATTGAAAATCATCTTTTAATCCAACCGATGAATTTAAAACAAAAACACATGTGATGCATGGGATCACCCTCCTTTACACACCCATATGAACTTAAAGTTGAGCTCTCTCTCACTTTATCTCTCTTTCTCCGAGGCAGCAAGACAGTGAAAACAAAATATGCAGAGGAAAAAAAAATATTTAGAAAAAAAGGACCTCTATTCTTCTTTTTCACCTTAGCTGTCACCCAAAGGTCACTTTCGGTCTTAACTTCTTCTTTTTCACCTCATCCTTCCCCTTTCTTCAAACTCACAACACCCTATTTCCTCATCTTTCTTTATTCCTACAACACCTACCTTATTCCACATTCATGCACCAGCCACGCTTCTTCACTCAATCTTCTTTCCACTCCATTAATATATAGTGCTTTCTTAACTTTTTTTCTTCTATTTAGCCATTAACAGCCAAAAAACAATAGCCCTTGACACTCTTTCACTTCTCCCATAGCAACCCCCACTCCTCTCTAATGCTCATTCTTTATCTCGAGGTACTTTTTATTATTTAGTGAAAAAGGGTCAAAGTGATATTAGTAGGAAATGTCATTTTTTTAGTTCTATAACTCACAATCCAGGCATCCAAATGAGCTGATTTTTATTTTTATAGATTTCTAGATAATTATAATTTCTCCATTAAAAAAATCTTTTTATTTAGACTTGCTTTGAATGGGTTTTGGATGTATTTTCTACCAAAAGGTATAAGTTCTAGTTTGTTGAATTTCCCTTAAACTGACTTTGCAAAAAAATTATTTTATTTTATTTTATTTTAACTTGTTTTATGTACATATTTATTTGAACTAATTTTGTTTTTGTAGGTTGTGAAAATTTTTTTTTTAAATAAAATATTTTACGATTTTGAATGTGAAAATTAAAATAGTCGTAACTTTTGATTTAGTTATTGGATTAATTATTATAATATATGCATTGTAACTAGAACAAGATTTTTCATCTATTTTGGACAAATTTCAAAAAGTTCTCGATCGTTTTAAATCACATTCTGGCGTCATTTAGTACTTTATTTTTTTAATTTTATGTTGCTGATTTTTTTAGGTGGCGTAATTTTAGTACAAGTTCATTTGAAAGGTCACTTGAAGTTTTTGGGTGCTGGAATTTTAGGAAGCCTTGATTAGGTACACATTTCACGCTTGTGAAATAAAGAAGAGAGCATTGGAAGACATTCCAATCACATCCCACGAGTTCAAAGTTCAAAATAAGGCAATTCTGACAATTTTCGACCACAACAAGAACAATTTTTCAGTTTTTTCTCTTTTTAGGATTTATTAGGACTTTTATTTTTAATTTGTAATAATTGGTTGATAATAACTTAATACCTTAAGGCCAAAACACTTGTAATAGTAAATAGGGGAGGAAGACAGTAGGACGAAACTGTCTCGGCTCCTCGGGTTCATATATCTAATAGCGCCCTCGATCCGCGGGATGCGCGGATCCGCTTTTGACCCTTGAGGTTTGGGAGTCGCCACCTAGTTATTACGGTCTAGGAACCGAATATAGACTCGAAACAGATAAAAACAACTAATCTACTAAAGAAAAACTGAATCCGGGGAACACATTACAGGGTTGGAAGGTGTTAGGCACCAACCCCGCTCGGCCAATGCCGGTCTCTACTTATCCCAAATAAGATTACATTGCTAACAAAAAACCTAGATAGAAAAAAATAAAAAATAAAAAATAAAAGAAGTTTTACCTTCGAATGCAACGATTCTATTCCATCAGATATGATAAAATCGCTCCTTGTACCGTACTCCTTGCTTCGTTTTGTCTCCGGATCTGATTTCTGATCTCCGAGGCATGGTATCTTTTTCTTAGATTTAGATTCTTCAAATTTTGTTATAGATTTTGGGGTGTTTTTAAAGGGTTTCTAGATTTTTTTCAAGCTAAAATCGAACTATGGGTGTTAGGTAAGGAGTTGGGGCTTCAAAATTAGGGTTTATGGGAGAACTTTCATTGACAGTGTCAGATCCTTGAATTTTGGAAAATTCTCCTTGACTAATGTAACAACTGTGTAAGTGTGTGCACTTAAAATTTGAGATAAATTTCAAGGAGTTTAAGTTGAAACTGAGTAAAATCTGAGCATAATTTGAACATAAACTGAGCATAATCTGAGCATAGACTGAGTATAAATTGAGCATAACTGAGCATAAACTGAGCATAATCTGAGCATAGACTGAGCATAAATTAAGCATAACTGAGCATAATCTGAGCATAATTTCGAGAAACCCTCGGCGGTAACTGAGCATAATTCCGAGAAAAGCCTCGGTGATTACTGAGCATAATTTCGAGAAACCCTCGGCAGTAACTGAGCATAATTCCAAGAAAACCCTTAACGGTGACTGAGCATAATTCCAAGAAAGCCTTCGGCGGCAACTGAACATAATTCCGAGAAAGTCCTTAGTGGCAACTGAGCATAATTCCGAGAAAACCCTTGGCGATAATTGAGCATAATTCCGAGAAAGCCTTCGGCGGCATCTGAGCATAATTTCGAGAAAATCCTCGGCAGTATCTGCCTGAGTAAAACTGAGAACGAAGGAATAAATTTGGGAAAGAACGATTGAAAATGAATCTGGAAAAGAGTGATTGAATCTGGGAATGAATAGATCTGGGATAGAATGAATGCCCTATCTTCTATGTGAGATCCAAAATGCGTTTGTTTGAACCTCAAGGTTCTATCCAAAAGTTTTATGAATTTAAAACCTGAGTTTTTATTTCTTTTGAACCTCAAGGATTTTTCGAAAAACTGTTATCAAGAGGGTAACTTTAAGTTTGGGGTTCCCATTATCTTTTAGGATTAACATTGCTCAAAATAAAATGCCCCTAGTTTGACAATAAACATGGCATTGAAGAAAATTGAACACATCATGCAAAAGTTAAAAAAAAATCCCTGGTATAAGGGGGGAAATTACATATTTAGAGGAAAAAGAAAATGCCCCTTGTATGAAGGTTTGAAATATTTGATTACCACAAGCGCAATAAAGATCCAACTTTTAATTTTGATTAATTTTATAGAAGATTTTGAGTCAGGCTCAAGAAAACAAAATATTCCCTTTTGAAACTCATCATAGAATTCACCATTCTCTTCCTTGGTTCACTTGGAGAAGAAAATTTTTTCAGATCGATCGTAGACAAGATACTTGTGGATTCCGAGTCTGTGCCTGATTTAAACTAAGTATTAAACTTGATTATTCGGACTTCTGATGTTTCAGCTCGGACCGCTCTTAGTTTTTAACTCCCTGGAGATTTTTTCTGTTTTCCTTTGTTTCTCTAACTTTTACCTAGATTGCCCTTTCAAGTTTTCAAACTAGCAAGTATGCTCTAGCTTTTGCCTAGATTGCCTTTTCAGGTTTTCAATCTAGCAAGCTTTCTTTTTTTCTTTACTTTGATTGTTGCCAAAGTTGTCCTTTCGGATTTTCAACCTTGCGAGCTTGCCTTAATTTTTGCCTAAGTCGTCCTTTTGGGGTTTTCAACCAAGCAGGCCCTTTTTTTATTTTTATTTTTTTTTATGGATTGGCAGTCTGATCATGCTTTGTATCTTTCCTGACTTTTCGCACGGTACATAGGAGGACTTTTAGGGGTAAGCTTAGGACTGGGTAAAGAAATGAATTTTGAGGCTCAAAAACCCGAATGCCCTTTGTGTGGCATTTATTTTATTTTGCCTTGAATTTTCTTCCCCATTTTGAAGATATATTTTTTTTCTTTTGAATTTTTTTCTTTTTAGATTTTTTCTTTGTCGGGGAATCTATTTTTTTATTTTGATGTGGTCGGGCCTAAAGTAACTTCTCAGGTTGCCTACATATCCTAGAATTTTGGGATCAGACCAAAACGTAGTTCGAATTTTTCCCTCTCTTAGGTTAGGTAATCAGGCTGAGAAATAAAAAGGCATAATTTTTCTTTTTGAAAAAGCTGCAAAGGGGTTGAGAAAGGATATATCGAACTGGGTAATAGGAGAATTGATTCAGGCAAAGATGGCCTCCTTAAATGTAGTTCCGTTTGATTTGGTCAAGGTTGGTTGGTTCTGGTAATTCGATTCCATCATGATCTTGAAGCCTGATAGCTTTTCCTGGTAATATTTCCTTGATGATGAACGGACCTCCCCAATTTGGTTTGAACTTCCCTCTAGGGTCAAAGATAGGTGTCCGTTTCTCTTTGAGTACTAAATCCCCGACTTGTAAGTGACGGGCCTTGATCTTTTTGTCAAACGCACGGGCGACTCATCTTTGATAAGCTTGCACGTGATACAAAGCTCTTAGTCATTTTTCTTCGATCAAATTTAATTCTTCATACCGTTGATGAACCTAATCTGCTTCTGACAACTGACTTTCCAACAAGACCCTAAGAGACGGAATTTCCATTTCAACTGGCAAGACTGTTTCCATGCCATAAAATAAGGAGTAGGGAGTAGGTCCAGTAGAGGATCAAATTAAAGTTCGATATGCCCATAGTGCAAATGGAAGTTTTTCTGACCAATCTCGATGTGATTGACACATTTTCCTAATGATAGTTTTAAGATTTTTATTAGCTGCTTCGACTGCTCTATTAGTCTGAGGACGGTAAGGAGATGATTTGTGGTGTGAGATTTTGAACTTTGAACACAATGTAATAACCTCAGCTTTGAAGTGTGACCCGTTATCAGAAATCAACTCCGAAGGTACCTCGTATCGACTGATGATGTTTGTTTGGATAAACTTTGCAACTCGAGACGCAGTGAGGACAGCATAAGAGGCAGCTTCGACCCACTTAGTAAAATAATCGATAGCAACTAGAATGTATTCATGCCTGTTTAATGCTATAGGCGATATTTTACCAATAATGTCAATTCCCCAAACTGAGAATGGCCACGGTGAAGTCAGACCAACTAATTGAGAGGGTGGCACATGTATGAGGTTTGCGTGTATTTGGCAATTGTGACAGGTCTTGACCATGTGATGACAATCTGTTTCCATCGTGGGCCAGTAATATCCTTGTCTCATAATTTTCTTAGCTAACATTTTCCCACTCATGTGAGGGCCACATTCTTCTGAATGTAGTTCAACCATTATTTGTTCAGCTTGATCTTCATCAACACACGACAAATGAATCCCATCATAAGACCTTTTGTATAAACTTCCTGCGCACATGATGAATTGAGACGCTAATCTTAGTAGGGTTTGTCGTTCTTTCCTCGATGCTTTCTGAGCAAGTCTACTATCCATTTGCGTTCATCGGGAGATAAAGTGACCCCAATCCGAATTTCTTGAGGACTTTCTTTTGTTTCGAGATTGATAACCTTTGCTTTCTCTATTACAGGTTGAGCCCGACATTCATCTTCTTGTTCAAGTAACTTGATTATTTCACGGGGAGGTTCTTCGTCAGAAGACTCTCCCTCCGAAGCCAGATTATTAGTTAAATTATTATTGCGCTTGGGGTAATAAAAAATTTCTTTCATTTTATTAAAAAGAGATGGGGTAACAGGACTCATTGCAGACTTGACATACTCACTTGACTCAGCAGGAAAAATAGACTCACTAGAAATAACAGACTCAGCAGAAATAGACCCCTTGATAACATTTTTAAGAATCATTTTATTGAGGTTTGTGCACCAATCCATTAATTAATCCATTCACACAATGAGTATTTGAAAAGAAAATAAATATTTATTCGAAAAAAAGATAGTTTTATTGAAAATGAAGCAATATGTTTTTATTAAAACATCTTTCAACAAATTTGATTTGAACTATTTTTACATGGACGCTTGGCTTTGTCTTGATGGTCATCAGGATTGCTGTCAGGTTTGACCCTCTTGGCTCTAACAACTGGCTCTCTGAATTCTGCTGGTCCGTCTGGATACCCTAAGGTGCGCTTGTTCCAAGCTTTCTCAATGAGGTGTACTAACTTTTCAGTCAAAGGCTCGGAGGGAAAGAAAGCTTTGTGCTGAGGTAAGGATAACTCTGTAGGTACATCGTACTGTTCTGGGATCAGATTAGGATGGTAAAAAGATGTTTCTTCTAAACCAATCAGACGGACATAGTAGGATCATTTGGTTCTTAGAACAGGGGGATCAGTCATCCACCAAGGGCACCTAAAATCAATATGACAGGCGAGGCGAGAGTCTAACCATTTGCTCCAAGCTTTGATTGAGTTGTGCCGCACTAACAGGTTTCTCTTGGAAAAGTGTTCTGGCCCATATTCGAGGTTTGAAGGAACCTCTACGATTTTGAGACGATCACAAAGCCAGATATAGAGCAAGTAAGGGCTTCGCTTGAAGCTTTCCCGCTCACCATTTTTTATAGCATTTAAACTTGAGAAAGTTTCAGCTAGGATGAGAGGAATGGGGTTGGCTTTCCTTGAGAGTTGAGAGGCTATATCTATGAAGGACTCAGGGATAGTTTGGCCATCACTATTAGAGGTCAGTATGTATTGGGCTAGGATTCCTAGGCATAATCGATAATCTCTAGTGGCTCGCCAGGCTTCCGGTTTTACATTGATAGGGTGACTGCGGGAGCGATACGGGCCCAATAAAGGTACTAAGTTCAATCTCCCGTCCTTGACTAAGACCTTGGCTTCTTCCTTGAAAATGTTTAGCCCTGTAGCGAGTTCACCAGAATATCCGATCTTCAATGAGGGCCTGACTAGGGGTCCTGAAGTGGATATCCTCATGATGCCGCAATAATCCTCGTGAGTAGGGCATAAATGCATGTACACCATATGGAATATATGAAGATAGGGGTTCCAACGCTTAGCCATAGCATGTAAGAGGTTCAAGTCTATCTCAAATTCGGGGAAGTAGAGGGCACTCCTCAACATGAATCTCCCAAAATTAATCTTCTCTACAGGGTGCATTCCTATGACGGTTGTTTTGACTAACTGATCGATTGGGTTATCGCCTGCGACTAGCATCCTGGTTTGACACAAAAGGGTATTTTAGTACTCTTCCAATGGTCCCATGTAAAATATCAATTTTTTATTTTCTTTTGGAAAATCTTATTCTTATGGAAAATATTTCTTGGAAAATATTTTTTCTGGAAAATATTTTTTTTTCTGGAAAACATTTCTTCTAAAGAACACTTCTTTTTGAAAAATAATCTTTTCTGGAAAATATTCTTTTTGTAAACTATTTGTCTCATTTTGCAAATTTGATTTCCATTTTCAATTTAAATGGCTCGGCCCACCATGATTGTTGGATCGGGATGAACTGGGTCATTATTGTAAAAGAATGGATTCTTTACTGGGTTGGTGCACCCACTTTAATTTTCAAAAATAAAATTTCTTTGATCCTTGAGGACAATCATACACTTTGATCTCATCATTCATATCACTCACAAACATTCACCCAACAACAGGCATTCATTCAATAAACAACCCGGGAACACCCACGATAAGTTCAAGTCGTGACCTATGGGGAAGGTTTCTAGACTCTAAGCTTACTATGTGCAATGCATTTTTATCTGGCCACCCTTGCCCAAGCACACCTATATACCTTTCGATACGTGGTGACTTGGTTTGATATACCGCATAGGTGATAATCTAAAACCTCAATTCACTTCTCTGAAGCCAAAAACAGCCAGTTCGATCTTCAGTTGAGAGGTGGTGCACAATGCTGAGTAAGGGCCCACTTAAATACCTCTCGTCTAGAATAGACGTAGTCTATCCCCCTCGTACAGTAGGGTACAGTGGGGCAAGATCTTGCTTAGGCACCGATTTTGACCAAGAAGTGCAATTGATATACTTAGATTATCTTTTATACCTACGGGTACGAGTCAAGAGTTGTAGCTTTCATAAATGGTTTGGCATCCCACGAGGGGACCGACCACGTACTAGTACTACGTTGGCAATCGGGACATGTGACTGTGTTGCTCACAATAGGTCAAAGGCTCAGGTCGCTCCAGCCTGGGTGCATCAACATATCTCTCAGAATCACCGGATCAGACGGTATTAATGCCCCCAGTTTGATATACCCTAAGGTACGTGACTGGAGTTGTGGGTTTCATGAATGACGTCGCATCTCCGAAGAGACCGGGCCACGCACTAGTGCCACGTTGGCTAAATGGGACGTGTAAGTGAGTAAAACGGTAAACGTGCATGTGGTGTGTGCAACATAGGGTGGGGTGTGCCCGGGGCCTTTTTCAAACAAATGGGCCCATGGCCCTAATCATACCATCATACATTTAATCAAAATCAAAATCATTCAAATCATATGAATATTCAATTAAGATCACATTATTCCCATCACATAAGCACATTAACATTACGATCAACATCAATCATGTATTTCAAGCAAGATCATGGTAAATTAATCAATAAATATGGCATATGATAATGAATTAAATCTGATCGTTGCAATAAGCATGATTTTGTAATTTTTATAGTCCAACCAAAGGTCATTTTGGGGTGATCCAAAATAAATCGAGATTCTAATAGATGTTACATTGATGATAAAATGACAATGGTTGAGATGAGCTCACTCTCAGGAACATTAATTGTGCTAACATTAGATAAATTCGAATTTTCTGTGAATTTGGAAAATACAATCCGAATTTACATCGATGATATCTAAGGCTCCCGATAATGAAATCGAGTGAACTCAAGTTTTAAATTAATCTACTCGATGAGATCTACATTTTATTAATAGGTGCCTAGACTTAATTCTCAACAGAATATTCTGTAAAAACGTTTTAACTTTGCTATCCCAACCTTCATTCAGAAACAATTCCAGATTTATAGATTGAACTTGCATCGATGATATCTAAGGCTTATGATAACGAAATCGAGTGAACTCAGGTTCTAAATTAATTTACTCGATGAGATCTACGTTTTACTAAGAGGTTCTCAGACTTAATTCTCACTAGAATATTCTGTGAAAACGTTTTAACATTGCTGTCCCAACTTTCATTCAGCAACAATTCCAGATTTACAGATTGAACTTGCATCGATGATATCTAAGGCTTCCGGTAATGAAATTGAGTGAACTCAGATTCTAAATTAATCTACTCGATGAGATCTACGTTTTATTAATAGGTTCCCAGACTTAATTATTACTAGAATATTTTGTAAGAAAGTTTTAACATTGCTGTCCCAACTTTCATTCAACAACAATTCCAGATTTACAGATTGAACTTGCATCGATGATATCTAAGGCTTCCGATAACGAAATTGAGTGAACTCAAGTTCTAAATTAATCTACTCGATGAGATCTACGTTTTATTAAGAGGTTTCCAGACTTAATTCTCACTAGAATATTTTGTAAAAACGTTTTAACATTACTGTCCCAACCTTCATCATTCCATCATTTTCATATGTCAATTTGAATCTTTCATTATTTAGGGATCATCAAAAAGTGATCCTTAATTGGAAAAAAAAAATGCAATACCCAAAATCTTCTACAATCAAGACAAAAAATAAATAAATAAACAGAAAAAATAAATAAAATAAATCCAACTAAATAAAAAAAAGAACTAGGTCATCTTGGCAATGCTCCCATACTTGGGGTTTTTCAAGTTTGATCCTCAATAGTCCCCAGTGGAGTCGCTACTGAAAGCGCCCTCGATCCGCGGGGTGCACGGATCCGCCTTTGACCCTTGAGGTTTGGGAGTCGCCACCTAGTTATTATGGTCTAGGAACCAAACTGACTCTAACATGGATAAAAAGAACTAATCTACCATAAAAAAAATCTGAATTCGGGGATCATGTTACGGGGTTGGAAGGTGTTAGGCACCTACCCCGCCCGGCCAAAGCCGGTCTCTACTAACTTTCTAAATATATCACATTGCTAAAAACCTAGATAAAAATAAAAATAAAAAATTTCATACCTTTCCGATTGGAAGGATTTTGCTCCCTCAGATCTGACAAAAAGAATTCCTTGTACTGTACTCCCTTGCGTCGTTCTGTCTCCGGATTTGACTTCGGATCTCCTAGATCAAGGTATCTCCTTGTTTTTGAATCTGAACTCTTCAAGTTTGTTGCGGATTTATGGGTGTTTTTGGAGGGATTTTAGGAGTTTTCTAGACTAAAATTGAAGGGGGGATATTAGGTAAGGAGTTGGGACTCCAAAACTAGGATTTATGAGGGGCTAGGGGAGCTTCTAGACCTTCTTCTCTTAGGGTTTTTGATTTGATACGAAAATAGGGTGTGAGCACTTCTATTTATAGATGTTTTTAGGGGTTGATTTGGATAGAGTTAGTGTTTAATTAGAGATCTTTTAATTAGAGTTGTGTTTTAGTTTGACTTGTTTTAGGTAGAATTATTTTTAAGTTAGAACTCTATTAGATAGAGTTATTATTTAATTAGAGTTCTATTATGACTTTTGGTCTTATTTGATTGACTTTTAATGTTTTGACTTCAGTCTTAATTGATTGACTTTTAATATCTTGACTTCAGTCTTGCTTAATTGACTTAATTTTGACTTCAGTCTCACTTGATTGACTTTAATACCTTGACTTCAGTCTTGCTTGATTTACTTTTAATTTTTGGAGAACCCCCCTCTAAAATATCTTTAATTCTTTGGACCCCCAAATGGAGGGGTCCTTAAAGAAATATCCCACGAACCCTCAACAATTTTACCCAAAAGTTCGATTGATCGATTTTTTAGGTTCAGATTTTTAAATTAATTTCATTAATGTTTCACTTTAATTATTTAATATTTTATTTATTAATTTCGAATTTTTTAATTATGAAAATTGTGAAATTACCGTTTTACCCCCGGAGAGGACTTTTCACGTTTCAAATCGGTTTTTTAATGTTCTAGGATGTTTTAGAATCGATTTTTTATAAGGAATTCAATGGAAATATTAGTTTGTGTCATTTATGAAGTTTTTTTGTGTGAAATGATTGTGAACTTTATGAGGGGCATTTTCGTAATTTTGTCAAATTCTGTTAAATTGGTGAAATGATTTATTTGGTTCCGATTTGTTATTTTATGTGTTCGAGAGAGTTTCCCTAAGCTTAACGTAGGCTCTAGGGTTATTTTGAGGTTAGGGGTAATTTGGTTATTTTTAATGATTTTTATCGTGAAGCTTCTTTTTGGTTTGCAAGATGATGATTTCTATGTTTCTAGGGTCGTATTTTCCTAGCGTAGTGTGGTTTCTAAGGTTTTGTCAATTCGAGATACCTCATCCGGATTTCTGAAACACATCTGGTAACAAAATAAAGCAATGGAATACGCATCCATCATTGGTAATCATTGCAATCGGGTTGACGAGTTGATTAATTAGGCGAGTGCAAAAATGGGGTGTCTACAGATGCCCCTCTCTGGCAGAGGGTTGAAGCAAACTAGATAGCAAATCTATTTTGGTAGATAGTGCGATATCTGAATGCCAAAGCTAGTGACATTTCATTTTGCAGCCTGATTTAGCAATTCGTCGGGGTGTTCAGATCCTTGAGGGTAAAGCTCTCCCCGAATTAAAAGGTTGTCAGGTCCTTGAGCGCAAACTCTCACTGACAGTGTCAGATTCTTGAATTTAAGAGAATTCTCCCTGACTGATATAACAACTGTGCAAGTGTGTGATTTAAAATCTGAGATAAATTTGAGTAAAATCTGAGTATAATTTGAGCATAATCTGAGCATAAACTGAGCATAATTCTGACAAAACTTTCGACGAAAACTGAGCAAAATCCAAGATAACCCTTGGCGGCAACTGAGCAAAATCCAAGATAACTCTTGGCGGCAACTGTGCAAAATCCAAGTTAACCCTTGGCGGCAACTGAGCAAAATCCAAGATAACCCTTGGCGGCAACTGAGCAAAATCCAAGATAACCCTTGGCGGCAATTGAGCAAATCCAAGATAACCCTTGGCGGAAACTGAGCAAAATCCAAGATAACCCTTGGCGGCAACTGAACAAAATTCAAGATAACCCTTGGCGGCAACTGAGCAAAATCCAAGATAAGCCTTGGTGGAAACTGAGCAAAATCCAAGATAACCCTTGGCGACAACTGAGCAAAACTGGCAGAGGAATGAATGAATTTTGGAGAAAATTGATTAGAACAAATCGGAGCACGAATAAATCTGGAAGATAATGAATCTGGAAGAGAAATGATTGATTCCAAGAATGATTGAATCTGGAAAATAATTTGGAGAACGAAAGAATGTTATATCTCCTATGTGAGATCCAAAATGCTTTTGGTTGAACCTCAAGGATTTATCAAAAAGTTTTATGAATTTAAAACCTGAGTTTTTATTTCTCTTGAACCTCAAAAGTTTTTCAAAAAATTATTATTGATGAGTGTCTCCAAACACTCAATTATAAGCACATTTTCCGGATATTTATCTTGATTTTGTACCTATTTCTCTATATTAGGATAATAATCATGATAAGCCTCAAACCACCACGTTGCATGTTAATTAGGCTTAATTATATAAATAATTTCATTTACTAGATAAATCTAATTACGTGTGTTTCTTGTGCAGAAAATCAACAATTTGGAATCAAAATCTCAAGGCAAAAGCATTTGGGCCCACTTTGGAATGCCCTAACACTTGGAATGCCCTAATCCTTTGGAATGCCCTAATCCTTAACTCATATTCTCCTCTTTTGTCTTTTTGTGCAAAGAAAAGTGGAGGCTACTTTTAGACTCTTCTACACACATTTTTCTCTATAATAGAGCCTTCATTTCTAGAGAAAGGGTCCCATCTTGGTTCTCTTATCCAAGACTCCTTTAATCTAAGGCTCTTTGCCTATTCTCTTATTTTTTGTATTTTCATTTTCTAGTTATTTTCTTTTGGTTAACTAGTCTTGTAAGAAGTAGAAGAAGAAGAAGTTGTAATTTTCTCCATGAAATGAAGAAAAGTTCTTTCATCTCTTGTCTTCCCTCTCTTGCAATGACATTAGGCTAAGTTCCCCTCCATTGGAGAGTGGAAAAGCCTAGAGCAAGTTCTTGTGTTATTTCTAATTTTATGCCTTTCTTTTATTTAAAATGCTTATGAATTCTCTTTAAGTTTCTTGCACATTTTATTCTTAATATAGATACTTTATGCTTAGATTAGATCAAGATAAAGTATGCTTAAATTAGATAATTTGTAGTAAGAAGTTCTCAAGAAATTCTACTTGTTTTTTGTTCCTTTATTTCATTTTAATTGCAAAACTTTCCGATCTAAGGAGCTAACACCAAGCCCTTATGATTGAGTTATAAAAAGGCTAGAGACTAGAAATTGCTCATTAACATGTTTTAGGTAGATCCACCTCCAATGGTGTTTTAATTCATAAGTTTACTTGCTTTTAATTTTTTCATTTACTTAGTTTATTTCTAGCAATTTTACATCTTCTTATAAGTTCAAAAATACAAAGAAAAACAGTTTTAATTCCTTTTAGTTAATTTGAATTTTATCTTCTTAGCTTAGCTCTATCCTCCTTTCTCTTGGGTTCGATCCCCTACTTGCCCCACAAGTAAGGTACAACTAAGATTATTATTAACTCCGGTGAGAAGAACAACGATAGTCTCATCAATTATCAAGAGGGTAACCTTAAATTTGAGATTCTCAATATCTTTTAGGATTAACATTGCTCAAAAACAAAATGCCTCTAGTTTGACAACGAACATGGCCTTGAAAATAATTGAACACATCGTGCAAAAAAATGCCCCTAGTATAAGGGGGAAAAGTTACATTAAAAAAGAAAGAGAATGCCCCTTGTATGAAGGTTTGAAATAATTGATTACCACAAGCGCAATAAAGACTTAACTTTTAATTTTGATTAATTTTATTGAAGGTTTTGAGTCAGGCTCAAGAGTACAAAATTATTTCCTTTTGAGACTCATCATAGAATTCACCCTTATCTCTCTTGGTTCACTTGGGGGGAGTAAACATTTTCAGATCGATCGTAGACAAGATACTTGTGGCTTCTGAGTCTATGCCTGGTTTAAGCTAAGTATTGAACTTGATTATTCGGACTTCTGATGTTTCAGCTTGGACCGCTCTTAGCTTGGGATTTTCTTCTGTTTTTTCTTTGTTGCTCTAACTTTTGCCTAGATCGCCTTTTCAGGTTTTCGATCTAGTGAGCTCTTTTTTTTTTCTTGGCTCTGATTGTTGCCAAATTTGTCATTTCAGATTTTCAACCTTGCGAGCTTGCCTTAATTTTTGCCTAAGTCGTCCTTTTCGGGCTTTCAACTTAGCAGGCTTTATCATTTTTTATCCTTTTCTTCTCCTTCTGAACTTCTGGAGTTGCTGTTTGATCATGCTTTGCTATCTCCCTTAACTTTTCGCACGGTACTTAGGAGGACTTTCATAGGTAAGCTCAGGACTGGGTATGAAAAGAAAGGCATTTTGAGGTTCAAAAATCCGAATGCCCCTTGTGTGGCATTTCCTTTTAAATTATTTTTCTTTTTCCTTAAATTTTCTTCCCCATTTTGGATTTCTTTCTCTTTTGAATCTTTTCTTCATTTTTTATTGTGTGGGGAAATATATTTTTTTTTCATTTTGATGTGGTCGGGCCTGAAGTAATTTCTCAGGTTGCCTACGTACCCCAGAATTTTGGGATCAGACCAAAACGTAGTTCGAACTTTCCCTTCCCTAGGTTAGGTGATCGGGCTGAGAAAGAAAAAGGCATAATTTTTTTTTTGAAACAGGCTGCAAAGGGCTGAGAAAGGATATGTTGAACTGGGTAACTGGATAATATGAGGATTGATTCGGCCAAAGATGGCCTCCTTAAATGTAGTACCGTTTGATTTGGTCAAGGTTGGTTGGTTCTGGTAATTCGATTCCATCATGATCTTGAAGTCTGACGGCTTTTCCTGGTAATATTTCTTTGATGATAAACGGACCTCCCCAATTTGGTTTGAACTTCCCCCTAGGATCAAAAATAGGTGCCCTGTTCTCTTTGAGTACTAAATCCCCGACTTGTAAGTGACGGGGCTTGATTTTCTTGTCAAACGCACGGACGATTCTTCTTTGATAAGCTTGCACGTGGTACAATGCTCTTAGTCGTTTTTCTTCGATCAAATTCAATTCTTCATACCGTTGACGAACCCAGTCTGCTTCTGACAACTGACTTTCTAACAGAACCCTGAGAGATGGAATCTCCATTTCAACTGGCAAGACTGCTTCCATGCCATACACTAAGGAGTAGGGAGTAACTGCGGTGGAGGATCGAATTGAGGTTCGATATGCCCATAATGCAAATGGTAGTTTTTCTGACCAATTTCGATGTGATTGACACATTTTCCTGAGGATAGTCTTAATATTCTTATTAGCTGCTTCGACTGCTCCGTTAGTTTGAGGTCGGTAAGGAGATGATTTATGGTGTGAGATTTTGAACTTTGAACACAATTTGATAACTTCAGCTTTAAAGTGTGACCCATTATCAGAGATCAGCTCCGAAGGTACCCCATATCGACTGATGATGTTCGTTTGAATAAACTTTGCAACTCGAGACGCAGTGAGGACAGCATAAGAAGCAGCTTCGACCCATTTGGTAAAATAATCATGGCAACCAGAATGTATTCATGCCCGTTTGATGCCTTAGGCGATATTTTACCAATAATGTCAATTCCCCAGACTGAGAATGGCCATGGTGAAGTCAGACCCACTAATTGAGATGGTGGCACATGTATAAGGTTCGCATGTATTTGGCACTTATGACAGGTTTTGACCATATGATGACAATCTGTTTCCATTATAGGCCAATAGTATCCTTGTCTCATAATCTTCTTAGCTAACATTTTCCCACTCATGTGAGGGCTACATTCTCCTGAATGTAGTTCAACCATTATCTGTTCAGCTTGATCTTCATCAACACACGACAAGTGAATCCCATCATAAGACCTTTTGTATAAGCTTCCTGTGCACAGGATAAATTGAGATGCTAATCTTAGTAGGGTCTGTCGTTCTTTCCTCGATGCTTCTTCCAGGAATTCTTGTTTCTCTAACACTTTCTTTATGTCTGTGTACCATGGCTTTCCATCGGGTAATCGAGTAGTAATGTTGATCTGATGGCAGTATGCGGGTTTGTCTTTGACTTCAACAGTGATTGGTCTCAATTCCATGCCAGGGGGTAAATGGATCATTGAAGATAAAGTTGCTAAGGAGTCAGCAAATCTGTTATCTTCCCTTGACAAGTGCTGGAACATGATAGCTTTAAACTTACTGACTAAGTTTAACAAATACTCATGGTAAGGTTTCAACTTTTCATCCCTAGTCTTCCATTCTTCCAATGACTGATGTATGACCAAGGTTGAATCCCCGAAAACTCAATTTCTGTAATGCCCAGGTTCAAAGCAGCTTCGAGCCCTGCGATGCACGCCTCATATTCAGCCGTGTTATTAGTGTTCGAAAAGCTAACTTAATAGCATAGGAATATGGCACCCTTCTGGAGATAACAAGACTGCCCCTATTCCATACCCATTTTGATTGGCCGCTCCATCAAAGTATAACTGCCATGTTTGGTTCTGCGGTTCTTCTTTAACGTGCAAGATGTTCTCATCTGGGAATTGATCGACAGGCCTTATTCCTTCTACTACAGGGTGATCTGCCAAGTATTCTGCTACAGCTCTCCCCTTGATGGATTTCTGCGTAACATGCGTGATGTCAAACTCTGATAGCAACAATAACCATCGTGCGGTCCTCCCTGTCAATGCCGGTTTCTCGAAAAGATACTTGAGAGGATCCATCCGAGATAACAGGATAATTGAATGAGACAGCATATAGTGTCAGAGTCTCTGAGTAGCCCATACCAATGCTAAGCAAGTTTTCTCGAGAGACGAATACTTTCGTTCATACTCTAACATCTTCTTGCTGATGTAGTAGATGGCCCTTTCTTTACGAGTATCTTTGTCATACTGTGCAAGCATGCATCCCATAACTTCTTTTATGACTGACAGATAAAGAAGAAGTGGTTCACCTGGTGTGGGTGGAACCAAAATAGGCGGGTTTAAGAGATACTCCTTGACTTGGTCGAAAGCCTTTTGACATTGCTCATTCCAAACTGTTGGTTCATTCTTCTTGAGAAGCTTGAAAATAGGTTCGCAGACATTGGTGAGTTGAGCGATGAACCTGCTAACATACTGGATTCTGCCCAGAAAACCTCGAATCTGCTTTTCAGTCTCGGGCGGTGGCATCTCTTGGATAGCTTTAATTTTTACAGGGTCTACTTCGATCCCTCTCTGACTGACTACAAACCCCAATAACTTTCCAGAAGTTACTCCAAATACACATTTCTGTGGGTTGAGGCGGAGTTGATACTTTTGAATCCTTGTGAGAAACTTTTCTAACGCAGTAACATGCCCTAATCGTTCTTTGGATTTGACTATCATATCATCTACATAGACTTCGACCTCTTTGTGTATCATGTCATGTAGTAAAGTCGTGGCTGCTCTTTGATAGGTAGCTCCAGCGTTCTTCAAACCAAAAGGCATGACCTTGTAGCAGAAGGTCCCCCATTGTGTGATGAACGACGTCTTTTGCATATCTCGAGGATCCATCTTTATCTGATTGTACCCTGAAAATCCATCCATGAAAGAAAACAAAGCGTGCCCTGCTGTATTGTCTACTAGAACATCTATGTGTGGTAAAGGGAAACTATCCTTTGGGCTTGCTTTGTTTAAGTCTCTAAAATCCACACACATTCTAACTTTTCCATCCTTTTTCGGCACCAGGACAATATTGGCAATCCACTCAGGGTATTCTACTACTTCTAAAAATCCAGCGTTAATCTGCTTCGTAACTTCTTCTTTGATTTTCAAAGTCCATTCCGGCTTCATACGTCGAAGTTTCTGTTTGATTGGTCGAGCATCAGGATATAACGGAATCCGATGTTGGACAATGTCTGTGCTTACCCCCGGCATATCCTCGTAAGACCACGCGAATACGTCTTTGAACTTTCTGAGTAATTGTACTATCCCTTCACGTTCATCGGGAGATAAAATGACCCCTATCCAAATTTCTTGAGGACTTTCTTTTGTTCCGAGGTTGATAACCTCTACTTCCTCTATTAGAGGTTGAGCCTGACGTTCCTCTTCTTGTTTAAGTAATTTGATTATTTCAGGGGGAGGTTCTTCGTCAGAAGACTCCCCCTTCGAAGCCAGATTATTAGTTGAATTATTATTGCGCTCGGGGTAATCAAAAATTTCTTTCATTTCATTAAAAAGAGATGGGGTAACAGGACTCATTGCAGACTTGACAGACTCACTCGACTCAGTAGGAAAAACAGACTCCCTAGAAGCAACAGACTCAGCAGAAACAACTAACTTACTTGACTCAACAGAAATAAATGACTCAACTGGTATATCAGACTGAACAGGACTAATGGGACCGACAGACCCAGCCTTGACATGCAACACAGGACTGATTACATGATAATTTGATAGAGACCCAACAGCGGGTTTGATTACAGACTGAGGATTTGGGATTCCTTTCTCAACTGACAATACTAAGATACCATGATCTTCAATGAATACCTGATCTATGTTGAGGGAGTCTAGATCGAGCTGCCAGTCTTCAACTTTCTTCTCCTTAACTTCTATGCTTGCTTCCTTTTCGGGCCATTCCATGCCAAAAAAGATTTCAAACCCCGGCAGACGAGTACCTTGATGTGATCAATGAACGGCTCTGGGAACCCACAGTAGCGGAAGTCTTCTCCTTCTTTCAAGAAATAACCATTGAGGGTCTTTCGATAGGGCTTCATTTTAATGAGATCTGTGGTACGCCTTTGCCTTTTAGCAATAGCCTTATCCCATTTTGTCTTCCAGTATTGGGCCCAATCTTCCTTAGTAGGCATATATCCTAGTCCGAATGTGCCGATGGCCTCTTTAATCACTGGTACATCTTTAATACCTTGATGCTTGCTACCTAAGCCCATACCAGGGAAGAATCTAATTTTCTTGAATATATTGGCCATGTAGCAATTAGAGGTATTTTCCATTGGAAAATATTCTTTCATGGCCTGATCCCATTGGACTGAGCATATCTTTTCAAACTCGAACCCACTGAGCTCTACTCCCTGTTGTTCTAGTTGAATTTCAAGCAACGGCTCATCCGTAGCCTCAGTATTATTTATGATCCCTACAATTTCAGCATCTCCATGAAGAGTAATTACCAGCCCATCCTTGATAAATTTGACTTTCTGGTGTAGTGTAGAAGGGATGGCTTTGATCTGGTGTAACCATGGTCTTCCTAACAGTAAATTGAAAGAAGACTGGATGTCAATAACCTGAAATTCCACAGGAAATTCGGCTATGCCAGTGGACAGTCGAAGGTGCAAAATTCCCAGTACATCCCTCTTGGTGTTATCATAGGCTCTAACACCTTGATTAGTAGGTTTGAGATCTTCAGCCTTAAATCCGAGACAAGTAGCCGTTTTCAACGGGCAAACGTTTAGTGCACTCCCGTTATCAATCAAAACTAAAGGTATCCTCATTCCGTTACAGTCAACTGTAATGTGTAGTGGCTTAGTATGGCTTGCCCTTTCTTTTGGGAGATCTGAGTCCGAGAAGGATATGATATTCTCCACGTAAGTTGCCCCCACTATACTGGCCAGCTGATCTGGAGAAGTATCAAGGGAGACTTGGGCTGTGTTTAGTGCTTTGAGAACAGCCTCCCTATGAGCAGTGGAAGCCATGAGTAAACCCTATACTGAGATATTGGCCCCTGATTTTTTTAACTGTTTGATCACAGAGTTATCTTCTTCGATGCTTTCCTTAGTGGGATCTTCTCCCTCTTTTCTTGCCAGGGCTGCAGGATTATCAACACAGAGTTCTTGTGGCTTAAAAACTACTTCCACCTCGAGTCATATGTCTAACTTCATCACAGAAAAGGGAGAAGGGCTCATCTTCTTCAGTCAACACGTATGGATCTTCGTCTGTTAAAGGTACAGGATTTTTCAGATTCATTTGGGCCAACAGGTAACTAGTGAACGCGGGACTATCGTAACGAGGTGGGGATAAACAATAGGTATCATCCGAGGTTAAATCAAATGGTTCATAATTTGCGGTGAAAACCTCATCAGTGAAGACTATCCCGACAAGGGGGTAACTGGGCGATTTAACTTGGATTGGATGGATGAGAGAAACAGGGTCGAATGGTAATGGGGTGTGAGAAACCATGTTCAGGGTCGGTGGAGGTTTATAGGTAGGTAGTGGATTAGTGGTGACATTTGGTGGACTGGGGATCGTGATCTTTTTGTTATCAATAAGGTTTTGAATGGCATGGCGCAAGGTGATACATCGATCCGTGTGATGGCCAGGATTTTGATGAAATTCATAGAATAAGTTGGGGTTGTGTTCGGCTGGCAAGGGATTTGGTAAAGGTCGGGGTTGAATCGGGGTAAGCAACCCTTTCTTCAACAGTTTGTGCAAAGCTACGGTAAGGGTCATCCCTAGATTGGAAAATTGACGCGGAGTTCGAGGTTGACTCGGGTGAACCTGGTTATTATTCCGGGCTGGGGGTTGAGCTGGGGTAACTGAGGTATTGGCGATGTAAGTATGGTTGATGTTGGGTTTGGGAACATATGGTTTCTTAGGCTTGTTATCTAAGGAGTTAGAAAGTATCCCAGAGGCAAATGCATCCTCGAGTTGGCTCCCGGCTTGCAACAAGGATTCAAAGGTAGGGAGGTATTGGGCCACAAGGTGTTGAGCATATCCTTGAGAGAGATTCTTTAGGATAATTGCTACTTGTTCCTTCTCCGAAGTTCTATCCCACATTTGAGAAGCCTTGGCCCTCCAGCGACCAATGAAATCAGTGAATATCTCCCCATTTTTCTGTTTAGTTACTTCCAAATCCCTTCTCGAAGTCTCAATCTCGGTACTGTACTTATACTGATGCCAGAAGGCCTTTGACATGTTTTCCCATGTACCCACGGTAACTGGATCTTGAGACATTAGCCACCGTAGTGCTGATCCTGATAAAGTTCTTTGGAACAACAATGTCATCTGTTCGTCGCTGAGCCCCATAGTGCGCATGTTGGTAACATACACCTTAAGATGTGTTTTCGCACACCCTGTCCCACTGAACTTGTCCATTTCAGGCATCACAAACTTTTCTGGCAAATGGATTCTAGGGATGCGATTCAAAGCTTCAATGCCTGCTGCAATTTCATCAATACCCTTTATACTCTTTATTGCTCACTCCAATTGAGACATTCTATTAGATAACGCCGGATTTTCATCAACATACTCTTCATCTCCGTCGAGCTCGAAGACTTCACGTGGATGTTTCTCTTCAACCTTTTTCCCCTTTGGGTCATCTAAGGGAATTCCAGTTGATTCCGAGGTCTGTTCTAACATTTCCACTTTGCCTTTTATATTGCTGATATCATGGCAAAGGCTGCCAAGATCTTACGGATCTCTGTGAGCTCAGATTCTGAAGCCATCTCTGCTTGTTGACTTGGTACTGTGGTTCTTTCTAACCGACTGGACTTACGACTCCAACTAGGAGGTGGACGCTTGAGTTTGGGCGCAATGATAATCCCATATGACCCCATCAAAGGTAGATTTAGTCAATTTCAGTATTAACCCCTTGATAACATTTTTAAGAATCATTTTATTGAGGTTTGTGCACCAATCCATTAATTAATCCATTCACACAATGAGTATTTGAAAAGAAAATAAATATTTATTCGAAAAGAAAGATAGTTTTATTGAAAATGAAGCAATATGTTCTTATTAAAACATCTTTCAACAAATTTGATTGAACTATTTTTACATGGACGCTTGGCTTTGTCTTGATGGTCATTAGGATTGCTGTCAGGCTTGACCCTCTTGGCTCTAACAACTGGCTCTCTGAATTCTGCTGGTCCGTCTGGATACCCTAAGGTGCGCTTGTTCCAAGCTTTCTCAATGAGGTGTACTAACTTTTCAGTCAAAGGCTCGGGGGGAAAGAAAGCTTTGTGCTGAGGTAATGATAACTCTGTAGGTACATCGTACTGTTCTGGGATCAGATTAGGATGGTAAAAAGATGTTTCTTCTAAACCAATCAGACGGACATAGTAGGATCCTTTGGTTCCTAGAACAGGGGGATCAGTCATCCACCAAGGGCACCTAAAATCAATATGACAGGTGAGGCAAGAGTCTAACCATTTTCTCCAAGCTTTGACTGAGTTGTGTCGCACTAACAGGTTTCTCTTGGAAAAGTGTTCTGGCTCATATTCGAGGTTTGAAGGAACCTCTACGATTTTGAGACGATCACAAAGCCACATATAGAGCAAGTAAGGGCTTCGCTTGAAGCTTTCCCGCTCACCATTTTTTATGGCATTTAAACCTGAGAAAGTTTCAGCTAGGATGAGAGGGACGGGGTTGGCTTTCCTTGAGAGTTGAGAGGCTATATCTATGAAGGACTCAGGGATAGTTTGGCCATCACTATTAGAGGTCAGTATGTATTGGGCTAGGATTCCTAGGCATAATCGATAATCTCTAGTGGCTCACCAGGCTTCCGGTTTTACATTGATAGGGTGACTGCGGGAGCGATACGGGCCCAGTAAAGGTACTAAGTTCAATCTCCCATCCTTGACTAAGACCTTGGCTTCTTCCTTGGAAATGTTTAGCCCTGTAGCGAGTTCACCAGAATATCCGGTCTTCAATGAGGGCCTGTCCTGAAGTGGATATCCTCATGATGCCACAATAATCCTCCTGAGTAGGGCATAAATGCATGTACCCCATATGGAATATATGAAGATAGGGGTTCCATCGCTTAGCCATAGCATGTAAGAGGTTCCAGTCTATCTCAAATTCGTGGAAGTAGAGGGTGAAATTACCAGTTTTGACACGATGGTGACCTAGAGGGGGGGGGGTGAATAGGACTAATTTAAAATTCTACTGAATGTGAATGTTGGGATGTGAATAAATTTTAATGTCAGGGAGCATCCACTAAAACATTCATGTAGCAAGATATTCATGCAAGATATGATCAGTCATGATATGCATCCAAATTGACATAAAGATAAGAGAATCTGAGACAGAATATGATACACACGATTTATAGTGGTTCAGCACCCGTGCCTACATCCACTCCCAAGAGAACCCAAATTGATGGTTCTTTGGTATCCACTAATACTGAGGTTTTTGGTTCACCTTAAACCGTACACAGAATTTTTCGGGTTAATTCCGCAACCCACGATTGAATGGACCACATCCACTCAAAATCCTTGAGTTTTATACTTAGGAAACTCAGTAACCTTTGTCACTCAACTTGAGTCTGCAACTCAATCAAGTGAACTATTACAAGTGTATTTTCAGAATTTAAGATACGAACAATCAAACTCACAGTTATGACGATTGAAGTGAGTGTGTGTTCTTCAGTTCTTCATTACTCCCTTCAACAATGGCTTCTTGCCTCGCTCGATGTTAGACTGTAACTCTCGAAGGGTGGAGTAAGTAGAGCTTGATCAACTAAGACGTGTGATAGTTTGGTATGCATGATTTTGATTACCCTTCACGACTTTTCTTCCTTCGTTAAGCCTTTTAAAGTATGCTTATTGGCTTGGGCTGAACTTCGAAGTTGTTGATCAAGCAAAGAAGAGGCCTAGTGCTTTTCTTTTATAGGAAGAGCTCTTAACGGCTTTCTGTCGGTGGCACCTGAATTCCAACGGTGGCACCAACCAATCATAACGGTCAAAAATCTTATCGTTTCGCGTTTTCGGCAGTACTGACGGTGGAACCTCCAAGCTTCATCGGTGGGACCGATGAGTACTTATACGGTGGAACCGCCAGGAGTATGTTTCTGCCACCGAATGAAAACTCCTTCATTAGTTCTGGCGGTGGATGACGGTGGGACCGATAAAGTGTTATTAGGTGGAACCGATGCCTAAAATATCGGTGGGACCGGCAGGATTGTTCTTCTGCCACCGATAGAAAGTATCCCATGTTACTTTGTCGGTGGATAATTGGTGGAACCGTCAAGATCTTCATTGGTGGGATCAATGAATATTCTATCGGTGGGACCGACAGATTAGAGCTCCTGCCACCGATAGAAGATATCTCAAAATATTCGGTCGGTGGCTGGCGGTGGATCCTTTACTCCTGCCGACAGCTTCTGATCCCCTTGAGATATACCTGTTCTGATGCTCCACGGGAGATGATGTCCCTTGAACTTGATTGGTTTTGATATATTTTGGATTTGTCGTTGAGTTATGAATACACAACAATGTTTCTAGTAGTTACATCATGACATCACACGACTATCCTTGTAATTGACAACACATGGTACTAACAATCTCCCCCTTTGTCAATTACAAGACAAAACCAATCCTAGAATGCCAACTGTGACCCTTTGAAAAAATAATCACTTACATGAAGAGCCCAAAAGGATTTTACACAATATATATTACTATAAAGCATACATGATATATATTATTCCAAAGCAAGAGAGCTCTTGGAGATTGCACAAACATTTTCAATTACAAGACACGCAGATATCTCCCCCTTACTCCTTGCAGTGATCATATATTCCTGCATTCAAACAAGTGTTCACAGGTGGGATTCCTTCTCCCCTTTTTTGTCAGTGGTTGACAAAGGGGGGGGGCAACACCCCAAGGCCAACAGTCAAGGCAACTAATAACAGTGGTAGAGAAGCACAACAGTAAAATGCCAAAAAGAAAACATGCATAATCAGAACCACATATTCATTAGAAACCTGAGGAGGTACAAAAGATAGAGAAATACAAGATATGTTATAGACAGCCTGACCAATGTAACCAACAACAAAATAGCAGATAAATGTAACAAAAAGAACTAAGCACTGCTAGAGCTGTCATCGGAGGTGGTGTGCCCGGGTACACAAGCCCGAATAAGAGTCTTGAGATAGCGGTTCATCTTCTTGAGACGCGACTCCAGACGAGTTTGCCCTTGGACCAAATGAAGCTGGCCGGCTTCCAAAGCAGCTAACCGAGACTCATAATCGGAGGGGGGGCGAAGGTGGAGTGGGTGTCTCCGAAGGAGGTGGAGTGGCAGTCCGACGGGCAGAGCGAGGTGGAGGAGGTGCATCTGGAAGGACAATCCGCATCTTGGAGAGAGTTGCAGCCGTGAACCGGTCTTCATGAATCACTGGACTGGTGTCCGCCGGAAGACCACAATAAACAGCCAATTAGGAAATGAGGTGGCCATAGGGAAGGTTACCGGAGGACCGGCCGGACCGTGCAAAACCGACAATCGTATGAAGAAGATAGGTAGCAAGACACATGGGTTGACTGGTAGCAACACAGTACAGAGTATCAGCCATGTGCATGGCCACGTCAGTCTTGTTCCCAGCACGCGGATAGAGATTAGAGGTAAACAGTTTGTGAAGAAGCCTATACCTTGGTAGAAGATCTGTGCCACGAATTGTACTGTCCTTGACCCACTGGATGTCCCGGCGTCCACAAAGTACATCCATATAGGCGTTCCGGCGAGACCCTAGGTCGAAAATGGGATCTGGATAGCTGACATAGGTGCAAGTGATACCCAAGATGGAGGCAATGGTGGCAGCTGAAAGCGCCCTCGATCCGCGGGGTGCGCGGATCCGCTTTTGACTCTTGAGGTTTGGGAGTCGCCACCTAATTATTGTGGTCTAGGAACCAAACTGACTCTAACATGGATAAAAAGAACTAATCTACCACAAAAAATCTGAATTCGGGGATCATGTTACGGGGTTGGAAGGTGTTAGGCACCAACCCCGCCCGGCCAAAGTCGGTCTCTACTAACTTTCCAAATATATCACATTGCTAAAAACCTAGATAAAAATAAAAAAATTACATACCTTTCCGATAGCAAGGATTTTGTTCCCTCAGATCTGACAAAAAGAGCTCCTTGTACTGTACTCCCTTGCTTCGTTCTGTCTCCGGATTTGACTTCGGATCTCCTAGATCAAGGTATCTCCTTGTTTTTGGATCTGAACTCTTCAAGTTTGTTGTGGATTTGGGGTGTGTTTTTGGAGGAATTTTAGGTGTTTTCTAGACTAAAAATGAAGGAGGGATGTTAGGTAAGGAGTTGGGACTCCAAAACTAGGGTTTATGGGGGGCTAGGGGAGCTTCTAGACCTACTTCTCTTAGGGTTTATGATTTTTATACGAAAATAGGGTGTGAGCACCTCTATTTATAGAATTTTTTTAAGGTTGATTTAGATAGAGTTAGTGTTTAATTAGATATCTTTTAATTAGAGTTGTGTTTTAGTTAAAATTATTTTAGGTAGAATTGTGTTTTAATTAGAATTGTTTTTTAGTAGAATTGTTTTTAAGTTAGAACTCTATTAGATAGAGTTATTATTTAATTATAATTCTATTATGACTTTTGGTCTTATTTGATTGACTTTTAATGTTTTGACTTTAGTCTTAATTGATTGACTTTTAATATTTTGACTTCAGTCTTGCTTAATTGACTTTAATTTTGACTTTAGTCTCACTTGATTGACTTTAATACTTTGACTACAATCTTGCTTGATTGACTTTAAATTTTGGAGAACCCCCTTCCATTATTTCTTTAATTTTTTGGACCCCCAAATGGAGGGGGTCCTTAAAGAAATATCCCACGAACCCTCAACAATTTTGCCTGAGAGTCCGATTAATCGATTTTTTAGGTTTAAAATTTTAAATTAATTTCATTAATGTTTCACTTTAATTATTTAATATTTTATTTATTAATTTCGAATTTTTTAATTATGAAAATTGTGAAATTACCGTTTTGCCCCCGGAGAGGACTTTTCACGTTTTAAGTCGGTTTTTAATGTTTTAGGATGTTTTAGAATCGATTTTTCGTAAGGAATTCAATGGAAATATTATTTTATGTCATTTATGAAGTTTTTTGTGTGAAATGGTTGTGAACTTTATGAGGGGCATTTTCGTAATTTTGTCGAATTCTTTTAAAATTGGTGAAATGATTTATTTGGTTTCGATTTTTGTTATTTTATGTGTTCGAGAGAGTTTCCTAAGCGTAATGTAGGCTCTAGGGTTGTTTTGAGGTTAGGGATATTTTGGTAATTTGGTAATTTTTAGTGATTTTTATCGTGAAATTTCTTTCTGGTCTGCAAGATGATGATTTCTATGTTTCTGGGGTCGTATTTTCCTAGCGTAGCGTAGTTTATAAGGTTTTGTCAGTTCGAGATACCTCATCCGGATTTCTGAAACATATCTGGTAACAAAATAAAGCATTGGAATACACATCCATCATTGGGAATCATTGCAATCGGGTTGACGAGTTGATCAATCAGGCGGATGCGAAAATGGGGTGTCTACAGCAGCTGTAACGTGAGTGCTGATCTGAGTAGGCGTGCCGAATGCCACCACATCCAGAGATAGAGGAAAGTCATGAGAGTCCACAATACTGGCATAGAAGCGACGGACCCGTGAAGGAAACACATCACCTCCAAGGTCCAGAAGGGCCTCCCACCCCATCTGATGTAGTAGATCAGGAAGGCCAAAGGGGTGCACCACGGTGAGATCCACGCGTAGTTCACAGACGATGGGGCGGTCGCGAAGAGATTGCAAGCGCTCGATATATTGGCGTTGGTCATCGTCAATGCCGACATCGGACGAAGGAGGATGTCGAGAGCCCTGTGGAGGAGGCAGATCAGCATCCTCGTCATCTGAGGCGTCGGCCTCAGCAGAGGAAGACGATGAGGAGGATGGCGGGGCAGTGGATGGTGAAGCACGCTTTCTTCGAACATTTCGTTGGGCTGGAGGAGGTCGCGCTTGGCGACGATGCGCCATTAAGGTACTGAGGAGCCCAATGGAGAGCAGGGCTAGGAGGAGTAGCATGGTGGCAAGCAACAAGAGAGAGAGAGAGAGAGAGGAGAAGGAAGAAGACGAAGCAAGCCGGAGAGGGAAC
The DNA here is from genome assembly GCF_017979445.1 of Akebia trifoliata. Lineage (NCBI taxonomy): Eukaryota > Viridiplantae > Streptophyta > Magnoliopsida > Ranunculales > Lardizabalaceae > Akebia > Akebia trifoliata. The sequence goes on from NW_028236949.1 coordinate 42,025, forward strand.
AATGGAACAGTGAGGGAAGTGAAAGGGCGCGAAGGGAGAATAAAAGGAGAAAGGAAATTTTAAAAAAAACGAAGAGTCGCGTTCTGTCGGTCGAACCGACAGAAGTAGTCGGTGCCACCGATATCTGCTGATGAGTAAGTTGGCGGTGGAACCGACAACGTGCTCATTCTGCCACCGACAATTACTCCAGAATTCACACCTTTTTTTTTATTTTTTATTTTGGCATCTCGAGAGCACATAGGCCCTGCTCACAATGAGCAGACCCCAATAGATTTCCGAAGGTGATCAAACCGTAAGGAATCGAGGGGCTTGGTGAAGATATCAGCAAGTTGATTTTCAGTCGGGATATATTCCAAGCAGATGGTGTGTGCTTCAACAAGTTCACGAATGAAGTGATGCCGAATGTCATATGTTTAGTGCGAGAGTGTTGGACCGGATTCTTCGAGATATTGATGGCACTGGTGTTATCGCATAAGAGGCTCATCGTATCTTGAGATATCCCATAGTCCGCGAGCATCTGCTTCATCCAAAGAAGTTGAGCACAGCAGCTGCCAGCGGCAATGTACTCAGCCTCAGCAGTTGAAAGAGATATGGAACTTTGCTTCTTACTATGCCAGGCAACTAAACAGTTCCCGATGTAGAAACAACCACCACTGGTGGATTTTCGATCATCCATGTTGCCGACCCAGTCAGCATCGGTGTATCCGGCAATGATGGACGAGGAATCAAATGGATACTAGAGGCCATTTTCCGTGGTACCGGCGATGTATTTGATAATCCTCTTAACAGCTAGGAGATGAGATTCCTTAGGATCTGCTTGAAAACGGGCACAAGTGCCTACACTGTAAGAGATATCGGGCCTACTGGCTGTAAGATAGAGAAGGCTACCAATCATACTCCTGTAAAGATGCTCATCTACACTTTTACTTGAAGGATCTTTACAAAGTTTAAGAGTGGTGCTCATAGGAGTATGATGTGTTCTACCAGACTTTAAGCCAAATCGATCTACCAAATCTCGCGCATATTTAGTCTGAGAAATGAACAGGCCAGTCTCGAGTTGTTTAATTTGCAATCCTAGGAAAAAGCTGAGTTCACCAACCATGCTCATTTTGAATTTGGATTGCATAAGGTGAGCAAATTTTTGGGCCAAGCCTTCGGCGGTGGATCCGAACACAATGTCGTCTACATAGATTTGAGCAATGAGAGTGTGCCACCAATTCTTTGAACAAACAGCGTTTTATCAACGCTCCCCCTAACAAATTTATGACTGAGCAGAAACTGAGTCAGTCTTTCATACCAGGCGCGGGGGGCCCTGTTTGAGACCATAGAGAGCCTTTTTCAATCTGAATACTTGGTGAGGATGTTTGGGATCAACAAATCCTTTTGGTTGTTCAACATAGACTTCCTCATCTAAGAAGCCATTAAGAAATGCACTCTTAACGTCCATCTGGAATAGTTTGAATTTCAACACACATGCAATGGACATCAAAATCCGAATTGACTCAAGTCTTGCCACCGGGGCAAAGGTTTCATCAAAGTCAATCCCCTCAATCTGAGAGTAGCCCTGTGAAACCAGACGAGCTTTATTGCGGACAACATTGCCAAGTTCATCCGATTTGTTCTTATAAATCCACTTAGTCCCAATGACATTCTTGTCAGATGGCCTTGGTACGAGCTGCCAAACCTGATTCCTATGAAATTGAAGAAGTTCGTCTTGCATGGCTTGGATCCAGTATTCATCATGGAGGGCTTCATCAACATTTTTGGGTTCCAACTTGGATGTGAAGCAAAGATGACTATTTAACGTCTCAAGTTGCCGTCGGATTTTTACTCCGATGTGAGGATCTCCAAGGATTTGACTGGAGGGATGACCCTTGACAACAGGTAGTGTTTCTGGAACTAGAGACGTTGGGACTGGCAAGGATGTAAGAGGGAACACTCCATCGTCCTCACCTTCAGTGTCAGAGGAACCATTCTCCTGAATGGGTTGATCATCGATCACCACATTTATGGATTCTTGAAGTGTGGAGGTCCTCTGATTGAATACTCAAAAAGCTCGACTGTTTGAGGAGTATCCCAAAAAAATTGCTGGATCGCTTTTTGAATCAAACTTCCCCAAATGTTCCCTATCTCTAAGGACATAACACTTGCTCCCGAATACCCTAAAGTGCTTAACACTCGGAGTTTTGTTGTTCCATAGTTCATATGCTGTTTTATTCAGGCCTGCTCGGAGATATACTCTATTGATGATGTGACAGGTAGTGTTTACAGCTTCGGCCCACAGACTTTTAGGAAGATGTTTACTGTGTAGCATGACTGTGGCCATTTCTTGAAGAACGCGATTCTTTCTCTCGGCAACTCTATTTTGCTGAGGGGTCTTCGGAGCGGAAAATTCATGTCGAATTCCATGATCATCGCAGAATTGTGTGAATCGACTATCCTCAAACTCTCCACCATGATCACTTCTTATTCTACCAACAGCAGATTCCTTTTCTATTTGGATACGCGTTATGATCTTTTTGAATTCATCGAAAGTATCTGATTTTTCTCTTAGAAACGCAACCCAGGTGAATCTAGAGTAATCATCAACGATCACCAAGAAATGTCTCTTTCCTCCTAGACTTTGTACTTTAGTGGGACCTACAAGGTCCATGTGTAAGAGCGCAAGGGGTTTCGAGGTTGCGAGAGTGGTTGTCTTTTTATGGGTACTTCGAATTTGTTTACCAATTTGACATTCCCCACAGACATCTCTTGCTTGTTTACCCAATTTGGGTAATCCTCTGACTAACCCTTTCGAGGCAAGTCTAAACAGGTTCTTGTAGTGAACGTGACCCAGACGTTGATGCCATAACTGAACTTCATCAATTTGAGCCATGTTACTAATTGTGGTATCTTTTGAATTCTCGATAACATAGCAGTTATCAGAAGTGCGAAGGCCTCTCATGATAATTTTTCCATTCGGCGTGGAGATCTCGCACACTTCACGATTGAAGCTCACACGGTGATCCTTGTCACAAATTTGGGATATGCTAAGAAGGTTATGTTTCAAACCATCTACGCACAATACATTTTCCACCATGGGCAATCCATGGCCACTGACAGTTCCTCGCCCAATAATCCTAGCGGTGCTGCCATCACCAAAAGTGACTGATCCTCCATCAAAATCAACCAAGTGGCTAAATTGACTTCGGTCACCCGTCATGTGTCGGAAGCAACCACTATCAAGATACCAACGTGAATGATTTCCAGCTTTGAGGGCTGTGTGAATTACAAGGCACTTGTTGTCCCCATTTTTGACTTTCCATTGTAAATTCGTCTTGGGGGGATTGTATTTGGTAGGAGAGTCCTCCTTACTAGGTGAGCTTATCTTAGGGGACCTACCCTTCTTGGGTGACTTTGAGGAAGGATTTTTCATTTTGTACCTTCTTCCACTTTGATTACCCATACTAGATTCAGCAAGAGCTTTAGCTTTTAGATTTAGATAGGCAATCTGTTTGAAGAGTTCCCCAATATTGCTGTTTTGTTTGAGAGAAGATGAATTCTTTGTTCCCTTCCATTTTGGTGACTTTTCTTTCTTTGTTTTTTCAACTTTATTCACCAACGGATTCTTTCCCTTATCATGCTTCTTCTGTTCAACCGATAAAGATTTTCCAATAGAGGTCTGAGAGGTTGCGGTGTAGATAGTTTTGTATTTGATACATTCAAATTTCATGTGGCCCGTTCTACCATAGAAGTTGCATGTGATAATCTTTTTGGAGTCTTTCTGAGTGTTTGATGACTCTCCATGTGCAAGTGTAGGAGGAGATGGAGGTGATGCAGAAGTATAACTGTCATAGCCTATTCCTCCTTTATCTCCATAGGATTTTTGCACTCCTAGAAGTTTTTGTAACTCCAAGCTACCATGAGTGTAGTTATACTCAAGTCTAGCATTTTGTTTTTGCAGTCTATCGACGTCAAACTTAAGAACTTGTTTTCATCACGGAGATTGACTAATTCTAAGTTTAGACGAGCTATTGTGGAGTTGGCCATCGAGAGGAGATTCTTGAGTTGTTGAAGATTTTTTACCATCCCTCTTTCTCAATCAGGACTGTCTCAGATGTAGAGAGCAAGCTAGACTGTCTTGCTAAGGTTGTAGAGAGCTGAGTCTTAATACCTTCTAATTCAAGTCCTAAGGAGAGTTTTTCCTTGCACATTTCCTCATATTGGGCATGCCACTGTTCTTTTTGGAGTTTTTCTCGACTATGTTTCTTGGTCAGTTTTACATGACTAACGAACAGTTGGTCAAATGCAGATTGGAGTTCAAGTTCATCACTGTCCTCATCTTCTCCTTCTTCATCAGAGGAAGAAGTGACCATGGAGCGATTCTGACTTTCACAATCCAGATCTCCTTCAAGTTCATCCCCATCAGGAATGTTGACAGTGGTAGAAGCCATAAGGATTCGAAGAGTGTCTTAATCTTCATTATCTGATAGAGACCCTAGTTCTTCTTCGTCTCCAGATTCTTCAGAGTCATCCCATGTGGCCTTAGCAGCCATTGTTGTGCCCTTATTCTTAGGTCTAGGTAGACCTTTGGATTTGGGTTTAGAGGGGCACACATTTGAGTAGTGACCACGACCGCCACATGTGTAGCACTCAGTATCTTCCCTTGGTTTAGACATGGTTCTTCCTACAGGTGCATGTCTATCTATCGGATGATTACGTCTACTAGTGTTACCTGGTCCTCTTCTTTTGAAGAATTTTTGAAACCTTGAGGCTAACAGGGCTAAGTCTTCCTCATCCGAGTCAGTCTCTTTATCCTCTTCAATCGATATCTTCTTATGATCATGGGAGGAGGATTGAGATCCGATATGCGATGTTCGCTTGGATGTAGACTTTGAGGAGGATGTCTTTAGGACCTGAGTCTTCCCTTTTGAGGGAGGCCCCTCGAGATGGAGTTTGAAGGTAGTGAGAGACCCTATAAGTTCCTCAACGGTCATTGCTTCCACATCTCGGTATTCCTCAATTGAGGTGACCTTAGAGGCAAACCTCTTGGGTAGGGATCTTAGGATTTTTGCACAAATTCTACCTTGAGGGACGGTTTCACCTACGTAAAAATAGAGTTGCAGATGTCACTTAGACGTGCGTAGAACTCTTGGACAGTTTCGCTTTCCTCCATTTTGATATTTTCAAATTGAGTGCGGAGGAGTTGAAGTTTGGATTTTTTCACTATACTTGTGCCTTCGTGAGCGGCTTCTAGAATTTTCCATGCTTGCTTAGCCGACTGACACGTGCATATCCGTTGATATTCATCGTCGAAAATGGCACTCGTAATGGCATTTAGAGCCTTGTAATTGTTGCTACTGTCTATTTTGTCCTGTTCTGTCCATTTCCTTGATGGTCTCGAAACAGACGTAGTGACACCATTTACTTCGATGATGTCAACGGGAGGTTCCCAACCTTCCTCAATCATGTCCCACACATCTCTACTTAGTGAGTTGATGTATATCATCATTTTATTCTTCCAGAAGGCATACTTAATGCCTTCGAACATGGGTGGACGAGCCGAGGACCATTTATCGGCTCTAGACATTGTGTAAGGTCACGGATCACTCAGGGTGGTTAGACCTTTATAGAGCAACCTGCTCTGATACCAAATGAAATTACCAGCATTGACACGATGGTGACCTAGAGGGGGGGTGAATAGGACTAATTTAAAATTCTACTGAATGTGAATGTTGGGATGTGAATAAATTTTAATGTCAGGGAGCATCCACTAAAACATTCATGTAGCAAGATATTCATGCAAGATATGATCAGTCATGATATGCATCCAAATTGACATAAAGATAAGAGAATCTGAGACAGAATATGATACACACGATTTATAGTAGTTCAGCACCCGTGCCTACATCCACTCCCAAGAGAACCCAAATTGATGGTTCTTTGATATCCACTAATACTGAGGTTTTTGGTTCACCTTAAACCGCACACAGAATTTTTCGGGTTAATTCCGCAACCTTACGATTGAATGGACCACATCCACTCAAAATCCTTGAGTTTTATACTTAGGAAACTCAGTAACCTTTGTCACTCAACTTGAGTCTGCAACTCAATCAAGTGCTTGATTTGAAGAAGAAATCAAGTGAACTATTACAAGTGTATTTTCAGAATTTAAGATACGAACAATCAAACTCACAGTTATGACGATTAAAGTGAGTGTGTTGTTCTTCAGTTCTTCATTACTCCCTTCAACAATGGCTTCTTGCCTCGCTCGATGTTAGACTGTAACTCTCGAAGGGTGGAGTAAGTAGAGCTTGATCAACTAAGACGTGATAGTTTGGTATGCATGATTTTGATTACCTGATGAGACTATCATTGTTCTTCTCACCGGAGTTAATAATAATCTTAGTTTTACCTTACTTATGGGGCAAGTAGGGGATCGAACCCAAGAGAAAGGAGGAATAGAGCTAAGCTAAGAAGATAAAATTCAAATTAACTAAAAGGAATTAAAAGTGTTTTTCTTTGTATTTTTGAACTTATAAGAAGATGTAAAATTGCTAGAAAATAAACTAAAGTAAATGAAATTAAAAGCAAGTAAACTTATGAATTAAAACACCATTGGAGGTGGATCTACCTAAAACATGTTAATGAGCAATTTCTAGTCTCTAGCCTTTTTATAACTCAATCATAAGGGCTTGGTGTTAGCTCCTTATATCGGAAAGTTTTGCAATTAAAATGAAATAAATGAACAAAAACAAAGTAGA